>NW_023260059.1:0-43958 GCF_009762535.1 Notolabrus celidotus
TGAAGTTTTCCCCTACATCCGGGTGTGTTACTGTGTCTCTCTGACCGGAAGTAGGTGTATAAATAAGTCCAGCTTGACTCCGTCCCTCCTCCAGACTCTCCGCTGACTCTGTCCCCCTCACTGAAGCATCCTCACACCGCCGAGTCCTCCGGGGAGCCCGGGTCAGTGGAGCGCGCGCACACACACCCTCTCTCTCTCTCCCTCTCTGTCTCTCACTCTCACTGTGGGTTCACACTTTGGACACTTTGGACGCTTTTACGCATCAAACAGGCGCATTTTGGATTTCTCTGGTTTGGAGTTTGGAGAGTTTCAGCGCAGGAGAAACTTTTAGAGCAACAGAAGAAAAAAAAGTTTGAGGAGAGAATGATCCTGCAGGGGGACCAGCTGGCTCTCCAGTGAGCTCATGTGAGTACCAGAACATCTCAAACTTCATTATTAGAGGAGAGGAAAGAAGCTTTATTATTGTGCTCATGTTTGGTTCCACATTAAGACCATTTACGCGCTTTCTTGGAGACGTTTCTGCGCGTTTTGGAGACTTTTACGCATCTCTTCTTCCATGAAAATGTTAAAAACGACTTAAAATGCAACACTGATAAACAAATACGTGTTTTTAAAAGTCATATTTCTTTATCATGTTTCTAAATGTGCTGAAACATCCTCATCTGACGTCACTCTGCGCTCCGAGTTGACCCAAAGTTACGCGCTCCCTGCTCCGTGTTCAGACAGTTTACCCGATACATTCATGTGTTCACATCTTTAACTTGACTTCCCTCTTTTTAAACTTCTTAAATTCTCTCTTTTTGAAACTTTAAACTCCTCTTCAACAACTCAAAGTCCTCAAAAGTCATCCTCAGACTCTCCTCTCTCTCTCTCTCTGCGCGCCGTGTGAAACCAGATTTGGCTCATTAACGCTTCAGTTCGTGACTTTTGGTTTGAGGTGAAGCTGGACTGTGATTAGAGGAGGATTCAGAGCTCCCAGACTCAGACTTAAGCCCTCTCTCTGACTCTCTCTGACTGTTTCTGAGTCTCGCTGAGTCTGGAATCTGAACTCTCTCTGCAGGAAAGCAGAGAAAAAAGAGAGGAAGGTGTTTTCCATGATGCTGCTGTCTGCCTATAGCTACATATGTTTACAATCTGAGCTCAGAGAGAGAGAGAGAGAGAGAGAGAGAGAGAGAGAGAGAGAGAGAGAGAGAGAGAGAGAGAGAGAGAGAGAGCAGCTTTATACAGAGACACTTTGTTCTCTTTGGATGGAAAACTAATGTAAACTCTGTATACTGTGGAGAGGTCTTCACTGACCTGCTGCAGGGACTTCAAATGATCAGATCCGTCCTGGCACTGGATGTGTGACTGAGATGTTAGTCTCTTGATGTTTTGTGTCTTAAACCTAAAAATGGAGTTCCAAACTGCTGAAAAGTCACACCTTGAACTGATTTAAGTCATCAAACCAGCAGACCAGGATCTGGAAACTCTTGGTTCTTTGTTTTTGTGTCTAATAAAAACATTAAGATGAATTAAAACAGGTCATGTCGATCAGTGAAGCTGCACAGCAACATTTGTTAACACGTTCCCCCTGAGGTTAAATTAAAGTTGTTCTGAAAGGAGTCTGGAGGTTTTAAAGAGAGATGTCACAGATGATGAGTCCTCTTGTAGTCGGTCTTTGTCAGATTGTGTTTGTTTGCATCTTAATTGTGTTGTTTCGTGTCTCTTTAAAGTTTCTGAGGATGTTTTGTGTGTCTTTGTAGACAGTTAATGTCACCTTTGTTGCGCCAAAACTAGTTGTCTCTTTGTAGTTGTTCTTTTTAAAGTCAGTCTCTGTCTCTTTGTGTTTGTTTTGAGTTGTTGTTTTGTGTCTTTCTGTATTTGTTACATGTCTGTATTTGTTTTGTCTCTTTGTGTTGTAGCTTTGTGTCTCCCTGTAGTTGTTAATGTCTCTTTGAGGATGTTTGTGTGTTTTTGGAGACAGGAAATTTCTCCTTGTTGAGGTTTTGTTTCTCTAAACTAATTAAGTCTCTTTGCTGTTTGTTTTAAGTCGGTTTCTCTTTCTGCAGCTCGTCTGTGTCCCTCTGTTTGTTTTGTGTCCCTTTGTGTTGTAGCTTTGTGTCTTTCTGTAGTTGTTATGACTCCTTTAAATGTCAGTGTGTCTCTGTATTTTTTTTGTTTAATGTTGCAGCTTTTTTCTGATCCTTTTTGTCTCTAAGAAATTGTTTTGTGTCTCTTTGTGTTGTACCTTTGAATCCTGTAGTTGTTAATGTCTCTTTGTGTTTGTTTTTTGTCTCTCTGTAGTTGTTAATGTCTCTTTGAGGATGTTTGTGTGTTTTTTAGAGACAGTAAATTTCTCCTTGTTGAGGTTTTGTTTCTCTAGATTAGTTAAGTCTCTTTGTTGTGTCTTCTAAAAATCAGTCTGTCTCTTTGCAGCTCGTCTGTGTCTCTCTCTGTTTGTTTTGTGTCTCTGTGTGTTGTAGCTTTGTGTCTTTCTGTAGTTGTTATGTCTCCTTGTCGGTGTTTGGTTTCTCTACACTAGTTTAGACTCTCTGTAGTTGCTACTTTTAATAGTCAGTGTGTGTCTTTGTGTTTGTTTTGTGTCTTTGTGTTTGTTTGGTGTAATGTTGCAGCCTTTTTTCTGATCCTCTTTGTCTCTAAGAAATTGTTTTGTATCTATTTGTGTTTGTTGTTTGTCTCACTGTAGTTGTTAATGTCTCTTTGAGGGTGTTAGTATATTTTTGTAGACAGTAAATGTCTCCTTGTTAAGGTTTTGTTTCTCTAGATTAGTTAAGTCTCTTTGTTGTTTCTTCTAAAAATCAGTTTGTCTCTTTGCAGCTCGTCTGTGTCTCTCTGTTTTTTTGATGTCTCTTAGTTTGTTTAGTGTCTCTGTGTGTTGTAGCTTTGTGTCTTTCTGTAGTTGTTATGTCTCCTTGTTGGTGTTTGGTTTCTCTACACTAGTTAAGACTCTCTGTAGTTGTTACTTTTAAATGTCTGATCCTCTTTGTCTCTAAGAAATTGTTTTGTATCTATTTGTGTTGTAGCTTTGTGTCTCTCTGTGGTTGTTAATGTCTCTTTGTGTTGTAGCTTTGTGTCTCTCTGTGGTTGTTAATGTCTCTGTGAGGATGTTTTGTGTCTCTTTGTTTTGTGTTTCTTTGTGTTGTAGTTTTGTGTCTCTGTAGTTGTTAATGTCTCTGTGAGGATGTTGTGTGTTTTTCAGACAGTAAATGTCTCATTGTCTATGTTTTGTTTCTCTAGACTAGTTTAGTTCCCAAATCCTGTTGTTCCTTTAAGTCCGTTTTTGTCTTTGCAGTGGTTCGTGGTCTTGTATTTGGTCCTATGTGTCTATTTCTGGTGGTTTTATTTGCATGTAAAGGTTCTTTGTGTCTCTCTGTCTTCTTTTTGTGTCCCTTCAGAGTTATTCAGGTGTGTGGTATTTGTTTGGTTTATGTTTGGTCTTCTTGTTGTCCTCCTTGTCTCATGTTTTGTGTCTCTCAGTCATTTCATGACTTTTTTTTCGTTCATTACCTCCCCTTGTATTTGTTTTTTGTCTCTTAGGGATATTTTTGTGTCTCTTGGTATTTTGTTTTGTGTCTCCTCTTCATTCTGGCATGTTCTTTCAGCCTTTTTGTTTCCTCTTTGTCTCTAAGAAAAGGTTTTGTTGTCTCTGTGTTCATTTCTTGAGTCTCTTCTAGTTTCTTGTTCTTCCTTGTGCTTGTTAAGTCTCTTTGTGGTCATTTTGTGTCTTTGTATTTTGTTTTTGTTAAACTGTTTTGTCTCTTTGGGGTTATATTGTGATCTTTTTTGTCATTTTATGTCTCTTCATAGTTCTTTCTCGTCTCCTTGAGCTCACCTTGTTTCCCTGAACTTGATTTGTGTCTTTATTTTACAATTCTTTGTACTGGTCATCTTTCTGTTCTCTCTTCTCTCTACTTCAGTGTCTTTGTCGTCCTTCTGACTTTATTGTAGCTTGTTTGTGTCTCTTTGTAGTCGTGTAGTGAGTCTTTGAGGTTGTGTTGTTTCTCTCTTTGTAGATGTATTTATAGTTTTGTTGTACCGTCTTTGTGTGTTGTCTGTCTTGTCATGTCTCTTTGTTGTCATGTTGTGTCACTTCCTCCTTTATGAACGCCTCACAGGTTCTTGAATCTGTTTAAAGGTGACATATCATGCAAAATGGACTTTTTAATGGTTCTCTACCTGAAATATGTGTCCCTGTCTACAAACCCCCTGAGAATGAAAAGAATCCATTCTGCCCCTGTTCTGATTTCTCCACCTTTCTGTAAATGTGTGCTGAAACCAGCCGTTTCAGTTTTCAGTGTTTTTCATACGTCACAACGCCATCCGGTCTGTAACAGGAAGTCAGAGCTCGGAGCTTGTTCAGCCCATAGACTGTATAAAATACAACTCAACCCCTCCTCCGTTTTTCATTCCCTGCACACATGTGTGCTAACAAGGAGCTTAGGAGGGAGGCATGCTAGTTGTAGGCTGTCTGTAGGCTGTCTTAATAAACACAAAGGTCGGTTTTACTCCCCACGTCTGCAGATTTGAAGATCTAGTGGATGATTTTTATTTGTCAAAGATAAGTGCTAGCGCTAGTTAGCATAGCTACATAGCTACATGTTCGTAGCTGTGTACCAAGACACACGTTGACATACTGACAAATAAAACAACAAGAAACACTAAATCTGTGACCAATCGTTCAGAAAGGTCCTGCTGCAGGCGCCTCTCAGTCAGGATCAGATTCTGGATCAGATTCAGAGGGTTGAAGTAACGTGATCTCTGAGCAGCCGTGTATATTCAGCCAACATGTAAACATTAGATCAACGTGCTGGACAGCCGAGGCCACATCCACTTCCTGAGAGGGCGTGGTCAGAGGGAAAACAGAGTGTTCTGAGGAGGACTGAAGAAGAGGGTTTTTCAGGCAGATCAAAATCTGATTTCAAAGTGTTTTTTTCGAGCATAAACTTTAAAGACATGTTTTGGGGACCTCTTAGACCAATATATGTTGATGAAAAAAGCGTGATATGTCACCTTTAAGTGACGTGTCGATTGGACTGTTGGATCATTGAGAGACTTTCATTAGACTGAGAGTATTTTGTCACACCGGACTCAGGAGATTCAGAACCTTCATTAAAACATCTCCATCCTTTGCTCAGTGACAGATTTCTGGCAGACTTCAGAATCATTTCCACTGATGTGATTCAAATTTAAGGACCAGACTGAATGTGGAAAAGTCTAAAATTAGATGAAGTTCCAGTTCAGCTCTGAAGAATGTCTGAAGAATGTATTTAGGATGTTTGAAGTCGTTGACCTTCGACCCAGAAACACAAACACATGAAAAGATAAAGTTTAATGAAACACTTGAAGACGTTCTCACTGTGACGAACGTGTAAAGATGTTTCTGTGAGCCGAAGCATGTCCTCAGGAATTCAGCTTATCAAAGAAGTGGTTGTTTAAGGCGGACTCGCCTCGCCTCGGTTTGTGCCAGGTGTTACACAACCTGTGCAGGTGATACTCAGAGAGCATGCTCAGAGCTTTAAAGGATGAAGGTTTAGAAGAGTCTGAGGAGATGACAGAGGACCTACTGTTTACCTGTTGTTCACCTGGACGCCTCTGATGGAGGAAGACACTCAGAAGGTGGATAAATGAGTGTGGAGCTGCATGTGTGTGTGTGTGTGTGTGCGTGAGGTGGAGCAGGGAGGAATGTGCTTTAATCACAGTGATGGTGAAGATGTGATCTCTGAACCTGCAGCTGTAGTTTGATCCTGATGACATTACTGTGAGGAGAAGGTGGAGACGCTCCTCTGGGTTTCCCTGCATGCAGTGTGATGAAGTTATGATGAAACCAGCTTTGTGTTTGGAGAAATGAGAAGTGCAGCTGAAATGAGGACAACCGTCCCGCCTTTGTTCACACACATACGTCTGCTTTATGAAATTTGAGGCTCATATATGCACAACTTTAAGGCAAGGCAAGGCAAGGCAGCTTTATTTGTATAGCGCATTTCATACACGAGGGCAACTCAATGTGCTTTACATTAAAACATTAAAATCATTGGAGACATTCAGACAGGCATAAAAGAACACACTTAAAATGACAAATATGATAAAACAGAAAAGAAAAGGAAAATTTGAAATATATTAAAAATTACATTAAAATTTTAATTTAAAGTGGGTTAAAAATAATCTAAGATAGGTAGGCAGAGGTAAATAAAAAAGTCTTAGTCTTTGATTTAAAAGAGGTGAGAGTTGGAGCAGACCTGCAGCTTTCAGGGAGTGTGTTCCAGATATGTGGAGCATAATGACTAAACGCTGCTTCACCATGTTTCGTTCTGACTCTAGGGACTGAAAGCAGACCAGTACCTGATGACCTCAGAGGTCCAGGTGGTTCATACAGGTTCATAAACCATCAGCAGGATTTTAAAGTCTATTCTCTGACAAACAGGAAGCCAGTGTAGAGATCTAAGAACTGGAGTGATGTGGTCTACTTTGTTGGTCCTTGTTAGGACTCGAGCAGCAACATTCTGTATGAGCTGCAGCCGTCTGATGGACTTCTTAGGCAGTCCTGTAAAGACCCCGTCTTTACAGGTCTTTAGCTCTTTCCTGCAGCTTGGACTCATTTCTCCAACATTTGATATTTTATAAAACTCTCTCATCGGTTGAATTCTGTCACTTTAAAAACATCTAACAAAGATTGTTGATCATGCATAAAAGTTGCACTCAAAGCACCTTTGCAACAAGAGATATTTTCCTCTGAGGTCCTCACAAGGAGTTGCATCACTTATCTTCTTCTGGTAGGCTCGGCTCATGGCTCAGCATTCAGAGTAGTCTGGACTCAAAGGAGTGTTCTTAATGGGTGTTGATGGCCTTTCTTGTGGACACTGACGGCCAAATTCCACCAGATCCATGTCCGGTCTGTCTCCATCCGTCTCAGCACCAGATCTGATAGGTTTCTATTCTAGTCAATGTGTTAACTTCCACTGGATCCACTCCGTTGCGTTCCAGCTGCGTCTCTGATCCAGCAGTTCTGAGTCCTCCGGATCAGATACGCAAGACTTCTATTGTTGCCGGATGCCGGAGCACGACGCATCAATCTCAACAGAGCAGATGGAGCGGGACAGGAAGTCAGGTTTCACCAAAACAAAATGAAAACATCCGGTTAATTTTCAGAATAAAACACTCTGTGTTATCACCAGATCGTATTTCACTTAACTACAACAACAAACCAAAGTCATGATGAGAGGAGCCAGGACCTGGAGTCAACAGGTCAGAGGTTTTCAGAGGACCAGAAAGACAACATGGATGAGGAGAGGAGGAGGAGAATCCTTGATTCAGGGATTACAGCGGTGAAAACCTCGGTCACATGACTCCATCTGTTCGGCGGTCCTGCTCCGTGCTGCGTTCTGAAAACACAACCGGTGGGTGTTGACGGACGAGAGAGCACAGAGCCGGGCCGCAGAAGATTGGAGACGGACCGGATCTGGTGGAAGTCCCGTGTCACAGAGCTGAAATCTGTCCAAACACAGCTGGTTAGGGAGCGGACACCTCACATGTCCATTAATGACAGATGTGTGAATAATTTCACAGCTCATAACAAACTTCCTCCCTGCAAGAGGAGCAAAAAAGAACAAAACAAACTCCTCACCGTCTTTAAAGACGACTCTACAGGTGTTTGTTTGTGTCATGTTTGAGCCTCTACAGCTGCAGACTAATTAACTCCTGATTTGAATCCTGACAGGAACATAAACGTAATATTAACAGACTTCCTGCAGAGATTTATCACTCTTTAATCACTGCTTAATGAAATGTTTCTGCAGAGAGGTTCTTTCACACAGAACAGAGACGTCTTTGCTCATAGATGATGCACAGCGGCTCATTTAATCCATGCAAACAGCACGGTTTTCCCTCTGCAGCAGAGTTTTGGAAACGTTTGCATGTTTGTGTGTGTTGAATATTTCCGTCTCATTTGCACGGATTAGAAAGCACAAAAAGCTGCACGATGCTTCAGTGAGTCAGACTCTGAGTGAGTGGATTCTTCTCTGCCTGTGTCGGTGGATTGAACATGAACCTGTCCTCGTTCAGCTCTCCTTCTTCTCTGAGCTCTGAGGTTCACACACCTTTAAAAATAAACTAATGTCACAACTTTGAACTCTGCTGCTATCATCACCACCGCTCGGGGTTTAACTTTCTTTGGAGAGATCACTAACTTAAAGTTTCTCTCACCTGCTCCTTTTTTTGAACCAGGCTGTAAACATGTTTATTTCTGCTGTAAAGATCTTCTTCTTTGAATGGGTGTGTGTGTGGTTTCCTGTGTTTCTGCAGCCAGCCTCTAGTGGACGCTCGATGAACTGCAGTTTATAACACTTGCACATGGGCTTCATATTTGGAGACCGGAGGTTGCCCAGAGGAACATTTTACTGCTCAAGGCTTTCTCTTCTAAGTCTCTGGAGACCAAATTGAGACTCTCACTTCAGCCTCATTCAAGTTTCAAATTGTTCTCATTAGTTTCTCCTAAAATTCACTAGGAGAAATAGTTGAGACCATGATATGAGTCTTATTTGAGACTTAAATGAGAGATCTCATTAATGGCTCATTTTCTTCTCTTTTTTTAAAATATATTTTTGGAGTTTTTGCCTTTATTTGACAGGACAGCTGAAGAGAGACAGGAAATGTGGGGGAGTAGTGAGCGGGGGAAGACATGCAGAAACTGATTTACCGGCCAGGGATCGAACCAGCGTCCCCTGCAACGAGGACTGTAGCCTCTGTATGTGGGGCGCTTAGACCGCTAGGCCACCAGGGTCCAAAAGAATCCACCCCTTTAATTGTAATAATCTGTCTAAATCTGGTCGGCCCTTTTGCAGCCCATATTTTAAATAAATCGTCTGTCATACCTGGAGATATGAAATCTCTATCTTTTGCAATTTCTCTCAAATCCACTAAATCTTTGTGAAGTTGTTTTGTTCCAAACAGACTTGTATGTAAAGGAAGGACCAGACTGTGAAGTCAAAGAAGAGATCATTTCACATCTAAATATCTGATCTTGAAGTGGTTCAAATGTTTTAATGAGAATTGTAAGTTTTTGGACAATTACATTGAAATGTTAATTTTGCAGGGCTCTATAAATGTTCATGAAAAGATGAGCTCAGGCTCTTTCTTTGCTCCATCTGAGCTCAACTTGAGACCCAAAAACTGAGTCTGACAAAAACAAATGGATGAGGTTAGATTGAGACAATTGAGAGAGCTCCCTGATTTCTCCACCTGAGCTCAAAAGGAGTCACAACACTTGAGAAATACCTGAGAATCATTTCAGATTCTGACCAGATCTCCTTTTGAACTGAAAGGGAGACTAAGCTGAGACTTTTTGAAACTTTTTTTCTGGAGGCAAGAATGAGAAACAGGAGACATAAGCTGTAGTCTCATTTTGCTTTCAAACAGATCTCATTGTTGTCTAGGAGACAGAAATGAAACACTTTTGAGATCTCCTCTCTAAATGTATTTTCCTATGGGTGCTGCTTGGTGTCAACAAGCTGAAGCTTCTTTTCCGTGGATTGATTTGACATGACGTGTGATCAGTTTGCCTCTGGTGTTGCTCATGTTAGTGAAAGTTAATAACCGTTGTCAAAGGGGTTTGGACCAATCAGAATCAAGCATCTTAGACAGCTGGAAAATCGGTCTATAATATTTGATGAGTATTGTAGGAGCCATGAAGGATTTGAGTGTCTATAGTCTCTTATTTTGAGGTTTAAGGTAGGTTATTCTTTGTATATTTGTTGTTGTGTTATTTTTTGTTGTTTGTTTACAGTATGGTTTTTTGTGGGGTCAGTTAATTAGGTTATTTACGTGTCCTGTGTTAAGGGCGGGGATATTCTGTTCATATAGGCCGCCTGTTTTCTTTGTTTGGAGGTAGAGAGAGGGGGTGAGCTGGTCTCACTTTAATCATCTGTTTGTGCTCTTTCTCATGAGTTGATGATATTTTTTCATTAATAAAAGTTTAAACGTTAGAGATAGACCAATATGGTTTTTTTCAGGGCCGATACGGATTATTAGTAGTCAAGGAGGCCGATAACCGATATTTGGAGCTGATATTCATTTGCAGTAAAAGGGGAAATATTGTTGTCAAAATTTTGAATGAAACAAACTCCACCACTTAACTTCGTTTGAATGCCTTTAAGCATATGTTAACTAAACAGCTTTTCAGATTCAGACATCTTTGCTTTAAAGGTGACATATCACGCTTTTTTCATCAATATATATTGGTCTAAGAGGTCCCCAAAACATGTCTTTAAAGTTTATGCTCAAAAAAACACTTTGAAATCAGATTTTGGTCTGCCTGAAAAACCCTCTTCTTCAGTCCTCCTCAGAACACTCTGTTTTCTCTCTGACCACGCCCCCTCAGGAAGTGGGTGTGGCCTCGGCTGTCCAGCACGTTGATCTAATGTTTACATGTTGGCTGAATATACACGGCTGCTCAGAGATCACGTTACTTCAACCCTCTGAATCTGATCCAGAATCTGATCCTGACGGAGAGGCGCCTGCAGCAGGACCTTTCTGAACCATTGGTCACAGATTTAGTGTTTCTTGTTGTTTTATTTGTCAGTATGTCGACGTGTGTCTTGGTACAAAGCTACGAACATGTAGCTATGTGGCTATGCTAACTAGCGCTAGCACTTATCCATGATAAATAAAAATCATCCACTAGATCTTCAAATCTGCAGACGTGGGGAGTAAAACCGACCTCTACCAGAAAGGCAGCGGTACCTTTTATGAACCATTGGTCACAGATTTAGTGTTTCTTGTTGTTTTATTTGTCAGTATGTCGACGTGTGTCTTGGTACACAGCTACAGCTACGACATGTAGCTATGTAGCTATGCTAACTAGCGCTAGCACTTATCCATGATAAATAAAAATCATCCACTAGATCTTCAAATCTGCAGACGTGGGGAGTAAAAGCGACCTTTGTGTTTATTAAGACAGCCTACAACTAGCATGCCTCCCTCCTAAGCTCCTTGTTAGCACACATGTGTGCAGGGAATGAAAAACGGAGGAGGGGTTGAGTTGTATTTTATACAGTCTATGGGCTGAACAAGCTCCGAGCTCTGACTTCCTGTTACAGACCGGATGGCGTTGTGACGTATGAAAAACACTGAAAACTGAAACGGCTGGTTTCACACACATTTACAGAAAGGTGGAGAAATCAGAACAGGGGCAGAATGGATTATTTTACTTTTCAGGGGGTTTGTAGACAGGGACACAGATTTCAGGTAGAGAACCATTAAAAAGTTGATTTTGCATGATATGTCACCTTTTAAAATTCTAACAGAAGTGCATGGAGCTCCCAGGCTCAGCAGCTTGTCTTATAAAGTTAAATGAAAACTTAAACAAATAAACAGCTCCTGAAAGTTTTCTACAGTAAATAAAGTTTTCCCAAATTTTGCAGACGGGGTCATTTCTGCCACGTGGTTTAGTGAATTTTGAGCCAAAATAAATCAGTTATAAATTGATCTCGGTAACACTTTACAATAAGGGTCCCTTAATCAGCATTAGTTAATGCATTATTAAGCATTAATTAACAGTTTAATAATAGTTTAATAATCGTCATAATGTATTACTTAACATTAACTAACACATCAGTTAGTGCATTAATAAGCAGTTAATTAATGTCCACTGCTCAGAGTTAATTAATACATTATTAAGCATTAATAAAAGTTACAAAACTTAATTAGTTAACCATTAGTGAATGCTGTCTGGACCCTTATTGTAAAGTGTAACACATGCATCACTTAAGTAACACATTATAAATGCTAAACTGCCTCATAAGCATAAGCATAAGCGTGTGCATCACTTTTAAGTGTCCTCTGGAAACACTTCTGTTGTGTTGCTGTCTATTTGCAGCACGTTTTTTCTAATGTATTGTGTCGTGGTCTTTGCATCGCGTTTTCTAAATGCTGCGCATGTGTTGTCAAATTGATGAAGATGTTTTCTTAATTTTCTTGTGTTTTGTCTTTTTGCATGTGTTTTCTTAAGTTGCAGTGCTGTGAGCTCTCAGGGCCACCGTACTTCTCTGTGCCAGTTGAGATGTTATCTGTGATTATCTGTTTTATTCTAAATAAAATGTGTTGAATTCTTTATATGTGTTGCTTCAACTACATTTCAACTCATTTTGCTTCAGTGTATGTGTTACCTAAGGGATACATGTGTTACACTTTACAATAAGGGTCCAAAAAGCATTCACTAATGCTTAATTATGGTTAAGTAATGCTTATGAGGCAGTTTAGCATTTATAGTGTGTTACTTAAGTGATGCATGTGTTACACTTTACAATAAGGGTCCAGACAGCATTCACTAATGGTTAACTAATTAAGTTTTGTAACTTTTATTAATGCTTAATAATGTATTTATTAACTCTGAGCAGTGGACATTAATTAACTGCTTATTAATGCATTAACTAATGTGTTAGTTAATGTTAGGTAATACATTATAACGACTATTAAACTATTATTAAACTGTTAATTAATGCTTAATAATGCATTAACTAACGCTAATTAAGGGACCCTTATTGTAAAGTGTTACCGATCTCTTATCGGCCGTCGGATTTTTTAAAAAGGCCGATGCTGATATGTGTCAAAATACCGAATATCGGCGCGATAATCAGCCTATCCCTATTAAACATACTCTTTTGTACATCAGTGATTTTTGCTTTTAGCACGTCCAACACTAACAAGGCCCAACCTCAGCCTCTCAGCGGCTTTTGTCTCTTTGTAGTCGCCACATTTTGTCAACAAAAATCCGTGGCTTAGCTTACTGTGAGCTCGCAGAGTCGCCCCCTGGTGGACAAAAAATCCCAGACTGCAGCTTTAAAATCCTCTCTCTCTGTCAGTATTCTGTGTGCGGTGTGAAATAAGAGTGTAGAGTACAGACAGAAGTCAAACATGCTGCAGCTTAACAATCATCACTCTGTAGAGATGTGTGGAGGGGAGGAGGGGAGCAGATTTATGTAAATACACTCTCACTGATTCACAGATTTACAGCCGCTCGTATAACTGGAAGTCCTCTGGAGCCGGAGTCCTCCACCAACGCGGGGAGATTCTTAAAATTGCAACACGTTTCAGACTGTGGGTCCGCTGCCTGATCATTTAGAGCCCCATTACCGCTCTGCCCTCCGCCCCCACGTCTGATTAGACTAGCAAAGCAGGGTTTAAAAGCAGGAGAGCCACACATAGCAGACGTGGAGATTACACCACAACACCAACGCAGCAGAATAAATCTGAATGAATGAAGAGATAAAAGCTGGAGAATCACAGAGTGTGTCATCAAACTCTCAGATCAGCGCAGGAGTCTCTGTCTGTAAGTGAAGGTGTGATATCCTCCGTTTACAGAGTGTGTGGTTCTCCTTCTGGGGCTCAAAATGTCTGACTCCAGGCGGTCCGAGTCTCGCCCTGCAGACCCATGAATCGCTCTCTTTATCTGCGGTGTCGGGCGGCCTCGTTTCGCTGACCCTCGCTCCTCTTGTCATTCACTCCCGTCTCCGAGGCCCCTGAGCCGGAGGCGGGGACACGAGGGAAACAAGGAAGCAAGACGCACGAGTCCACAAAGAGGCGAGTTTTCTTTAATGTCAGGAGCTGCATGAATTTTCTCCTCCACAAAGAAATGAAATCTGTTCTCTCTCTCTCTCTGCTTTAAATATTTATGATGCTCACAGAGAGAGAGAGAGAGCTCGGCCAGCCCGGCCGGGGCTCGCTGCAAACGAGGAAGAGGAAGAAGATGAATTAAAAGTTCTCTTTTTACCTCCTGCACCTCCTCGTCTGAGGCGAGCGTTTTAAAGAGGATCTGTTGGTTTAATCAGACGGAGAGAGTAAACGCAGAACTCAAACACACGCTGAGATCCTCTGCTGCTGCTGCAGAGACTAACAGATTAGACTCTGTGTGCCTGACTTTAAGAACTCTTTGACTTCTGAGAGAAAGTTTGACTCCAGCAGGTCAGGACTGATCAGTGAGAGATTAAAGAGTTCCCTTTAATTTGAAGTAGACTCTCTTTACAGGAACATCATGCAGAAGTACTGATTGAAGTTTGAAAGTCCTGGTTGTTCAATTTTCAATTTGTTGCTGCATTATTTCTGATGAAGCACTGTAGGGAAAGAGAGCTCAGGGTTTGGATGTAAAGACGTATATTTATGTCTTCAGGAGTCTGGAGTCCCAGATTTGAGAGCTGCAGGTTCAGCTCCAATCAGCGGATCAGCTGTGCGCAGTAACGACTGTGATTGTGATTAGTCCTCCTCCTCGTGCAGCTGCGGGGCAAACAGCTGATAATGACGCTGACGTGGTTTCTGTGGGTGCGTCACGCTGACCAGGTGTTTCTCTCAGATTAGATTAGTTCTTTTTGTCTCTGCAGGAGGGAACTCGTCGAGGGCGTTCATTACACACAGAGCTGAGTACGATGTCTGGAGGAGAGAGAGTGTGACATTAAAGCAGGAAGACTTTTACGTGCAGGTCTGATGGGATGAAACGCAACCCAGTCAGGTTCTCAGAGACACGAAGGCAACCCTGAACACCGTGGATAGATTGAATAGCTGACTCTGCAGGATTGTGAACAGTGACACTCTATATGAACAGGTCTCTATGTATGGAAGGTCTCCCTGCAGTCATGTGATGTTGGACGAACTGGATGATGGTTTCAGAAAGGTCTATGAGGTGCAGGATCTGATTGTAGTATCAATGTGTTCAGGTTTTCTTAGCTCTGAGTTGTTTCATTCACTAGCATCTCACTCCGGTTTGGCTTTGTCCTGCAGAACAGAGTGCGGAGAGCAAAAACATGAGCTCTATTCCAGACTCATCAGTGCTTTGACACTTTTAAAAGACTTTCAAATGATAAAAACATTGTGTTTTTATGTTTGATGGTCTGGTAGTATTAAAAACTCAAGCCAAGGAGAAAGTCAAGTCAACTTTATTTATGTAGCACATTTAAAACAACCACTGTTGGCCCAAGTGCATTACAAGGTAAAAAGTGCATTGAGACAATGAACAACTCAATGTTTATGTTCTCATCTCGAGGAGAAGGCCAAAGAGAAGAAATAGGTCTTCAACACTGATGATTTTTAGGGGATTCTTAAGGCTGATTTATACTTCTGCGTCGAATCAACGGCATAGCCTACACCGGGGGTCTGCGTGGCTCCCATACCTCCGCAGAGGCCTATGAACGTAGCTGACGTGCACCTCCTCCAAAATGTAACTGCTCGTAGAATCGACGCGGACCCCAAGCTCTGTGATTGGTCCCCTCGGCTGCATTGTATTCCCTGCATTTACAGCACTTCTGGGATCCCCGCTCATCGGCCGTGTGTTTCATCTCCTCCTCTCTATTCTTCATGTAATCATGTCTGTATGATAAACAGCAACATGTATCAGCTGTAGATTAACAGAACACGCAGAAGTATAAACCAGCCTTTAGGCACATCCAGGAGCAGCTGGCTGGTTGACCTCAGTGCTCGAGCTGGAATATAAACATGAAGATCAGCCAAGTAGGATGGTGCCAATCTGTTGAGGACCTTGTACATTAACAGTGATATTTTAAAATCAATCCTCTGACAGACTGGAAGCCAATGGAGAGAGCAGCACAGGTGTGATGTTCTCCCTCTTTTTCGTTCCAGTCAGGAGGCAGTCAGGAGGCAGGCAGCAGCATTTTGAGCGAACTGCAGACGCTGAATGGAAGACTGCCCTAAGCTCACATAAAAAGAGTTACAATAATTGAGCCGAGAAGACATAAAGGCATGAATCACGCTCTCTATCAGTAATTCGATTCTCTGACAGCTGTTAAGCTCTAAACACTTCCACACCTTCACTGAAAATGTGCAGAGAGGTGGTGGATCTGTTTGCTGCTGAAGTTGCGCTTCTTCCTGTTTGCTGTGTGTCTCTACTCCGCCCTCAGTCACAGGTTGGCAAACACTGCTGTTTTAGGTCCTTTTATCATCTCATAAAGATGCTCATATGATATTTGAGATGTCATCTGGTCCCTTTGAGTTTCCTGTTAGTGGATTGTCCATGGAGAGCTTATTTCACACGGTTAAACTCTGAGAGTGTGGACTCCTTTTTTTTTCTTCGGTTTGAAAACTCCTGGAAACAAAAGGTCAGCATCCTCCTGTGTCCATGGTGATTCTCTGACAAAGTGAGCAGTTCAGGTTTTGGTCTTTAAGCATCGGTTTGTTAGACTCCAGACTCTCCTGACCCGTGGATGACTTCCTCCTCGGGCTGCGTGAGCTCCTCCACCTTCAGTTTGAACCTCCAGCTAGGAGATAAAAGTGTCTGACCTCCCCTCCTTCAAGACGGAGGGAGAGGAACTGGACTGCGTGCGTGCGTGCGTGCGTGCGTGCGTGCGTGCGTGCGTGCGTGCGTGCGTGCGTGCGTGCGTGCGTGCGTGCGTGCGTGCGTGCGTGCGTGCATGCGAACAGTGTGATCTGCTCTTCTCTGGCCTCGTCTGTCCTGCTGTAAGTCAGGATCATCTCTGGTGTTCTGTGATCGATTGCTTTAGACTTTGAGTTTGTAAAAAGTGATGAAAATAGTAAAAAAGTGTCTGAAATCATTTCCCAAAGCAACAGTTTTGCAAAGGCTGCACATGATGGAGGTGTTATTTAACATTTCCTTACAGCTGGCTCCTTGTTGATGGATTTTTAAGGCTGCAGAAATACTTTCAACTGAACAATCTTTAACTTATAAATCTATAAGGATCACAAACTAACAGCAGGAGATAGAGGGCTCTTTAAAGAGGTAGAGTGATTATATTAAGATCAGTTCCTCTCCTCAGCAGGTCAGGTGATGTGTGTTTAATCTTCTAACGACCTCATGGAGTGATCTGATTGGCTCTCTGGGGATGTTTTCCTCTGAACTGAGTGTGTGTGTGTGTGTGTGTGTGTGTTATAACTCCATGAAGGTGGACTCAGGATATATAAACTGAATATATATATGGAGTCAGTGTTTACAAAGAGCTGACTGAAGTGATACGAAGCTGTGACCTGCATGCCCGAGTCTGTTTGATGCACTGCAGCATCACGAGTGAGCCTCAACAAGCCCGCTCCAGTATGAAGACTATGTCTGAACCTGGTGTGAAAACCACAGCAGGGTCCTTATTGATTGTTCTGTCTTCTCTCTGTGTTCCTGCAGGGAGTCCTGTACAGGCTGCAGAGGAAGAGGAGGAGGAGGAGGAGGAGGAAGGTGGAGGCTGCATCATGTCGTCCTGCTGGTCCTGCTGTGGATGACGCTGCACAGAAGCGGTAGGCGATGTCTCAAACGTGTGGTCTGGGGTGGAGGATTTATCTAGAGTAGATTTAGGTCTTGATCATGACAGGAAGTCGCTCTCACAGCTCTGACACTGACGGAAGTTTCACTAAGTCCAGGCGGAGGTGGACCGTTTACTTTCCTCTCACTTAAAATCGACCGAAAATCACATGAAGAACCAAACTTAGCAAAGAAACTGAACTACAAATGAGACTTAGAAGCCTTAGAAGTTTCAATAAGACAAATATTTTCAACATAAAAGCATTCATGATGCTAAAACAACAGCCAACAAAACATGCTTTTACTCAGAGAGATAATGGTATCATCAGCATAGAGTTGAATTTGGCTGTGTTGCCTCTGTTTTGAAGTTAAAAGTCCATCCATCCATTTTCTTCCGCTTATCCGGGGTCGGGTCGCGGGGGTAGCAGTCCAAGCAAATTGACCCAGACATCCCTCTCCCCGGCGACACTTTCCAGCTCCTCCTGGGGAATCCCGAGGCTTTCCCAGACCAGGCGGGAGATATAATCCCTCCACCGCGTTCGGGGTCTACCCCGGGGCCTTCTCCCAGTTGGACGTGCCCGGAACACCTCTAAAGGGAGGCGTCCGGGAGGCATCCTTATCAGATGCCCGAACCACCTCAGCTGACTCCTTTCGACGCGGAGGAGCAGCGGCTCTACTCCGAGCTCCCTCCGGATGTCCGAGCTCCTGACCCTCTCTCTAAGGCCGAGCCCAGACACCCTTCGCAGGAAACTCATTTCAGCCGCTTGTACCCGCGATCTTATCCTTTCGGTCATGACCCACAGCTCATGACCATAGGTGAGGGTTGGAACGTAGACCGACTGGTAAATCGAAAGCTTTACCTTCCGGCTCAGCTCCCTCTTCACCACAATGGTCCGATACAACGTCCGCATCACTGCTGACGCTGCACCAATCCGCCTGTGGATCTCACGCTCCATTTTTACCCCCACTCGCGAACAAGACCCTGAGATACTTAAACTCCCCCACTTGGAGCAAAGTCTCACTCCCTCACCGAGAGAGAGCAATCCACCGTTTTCCGGCAGAGAACCACGGCCTCAGACTTGGAGGTGCTAACTCTCATCCCGGCCGCTTCGCACTCAGCTGCAAACCGCCCCAATGCCCGCTGGAGGTCCCCGCTCGAGGAAGCCAACAGAACCACATCGTCTGCAAAAAGCAGAGATGAGATTCCAAGCTCCCCGAACTGGAGACCCTCCTCCCCCCGGCTGCGCCTTGAGATCCTGTCCATAAAGATTACAAACAGGACCGGTGACAAGGGGAAACCCTGGCGGAGTCCAACACGCACCGAGAACGCGTCCGACTTTGTGCCAAGTATGCGGACACAACTCTCACTTTGGTCGTACAGGGACCGGATAGCTCGCAGTAGCGGCCCCCGAACCCCATACTCCCGCAGTACCCCCCCACAAGAGCCCCCGTGGTACCCGATCGTTGGCTTTCTCCAAGTCCACAAAACACATGTAGACTGGATGGGCAAACTCCCATGCCCCCTCCAGGAGCCTCGCAAGGGTAAAGAGCTGGTCCACTGTCCCGCGGCCAGGACGAAAACCACATTGTTCGTCCTGTATCCGAGGTTCGACCTCCGTTAAAAGTCTCCCTCTCTCTAATTTCTTCACCATGTTGACAAACAAAGATGAACTCTGAGGTCATTAGAGGTCAAACAAGTTAAAAGACTTAATTTTGGGCCTTAAGTCTCTCAACTTACTTTTTATAAACTCACGCTAAAAAGAAACGACGACTTATTTCTGTTGTTTGTCAACAAGTTTTTAATATTATTCCAGTGTTTATACATTTAGATATTATTCAATTTAAGTGTGCACAGTGAGGAATTTTTTTAGAGAGTTCATAAAGTCGGTAAATTTTGTGTTCTCTCAATTTGGAACTTTTTTTTGGTAATTTAATAACTTTTTTGTTATTAGATTGTTTTTGGGAGGGGGGATAATTTAAGAAAGTTAAGAAATTATTTCAAGTGATAATCTCTATGTAAAGCCAGGACCATCATCATGACTACAACTGATAAAATGCTGGAATAAAATGTAAAAAAAAAAAAATTTTTAAAAGTCACAAAGAAAAAATAGAGTGAGTCAGTGGAATAATTTTTTTAAGATGACTCTATTAAAAAAAAATATCTCTAAGAGCCTTTCAGAGGCGGGCCTCCATCATTAAAAAAAACTACTGAGTGTTTTAACCTCCATGAAGCAGGGAATGATTGAAGACCATTACATTAGACCAAGAGTTCCCAAACTCTCTAGTCTGCAACCCCCAAAATAACAGACCCCCGTTATCCTGAGGTGGTTAAATGTTCCTCAGTGGAAGCAAGAACTAACAGGCCAATCCAAAAACCTACATATTTTATTGTTACTTCAAAAAGACAAGAAGCAGCAGCATTTCCTCAGGGTGTGTGTGGCAAGAAAGAAAAAACAATTTAGACTTTTTAAATCTAAAATGTTTATACAATTCAATATCTACAATTGTTGTATATATATTTTTTACAATAATGGATAAAATATGCAATTAAAAATAAGTATTCTTATTGACTTTTGGAAGGCAACTCGGGACCCACTTTGGGAACCACTGCAGTAGACCACATTAGTTGTTTTCATTTTATGACTTGTGAACTTATTAACCCTCAAAGACCTAGACAGCCGGCGGCGGCTACTTGTTCTTAAATGTGTGATAACTTTTGAACCGCTAATCCTATCAACAAGCTTTACAAACTCAGTTAGAGTGGACATTCTCAGCTTTCCATTGATACCAGATTTGTTCATTTTGCATTTTCAGCATAAATTCAGGAGAGTCTGGCGTCCCCAAAGATGGTCTAGGTCTTTTAAGGTTAAAGAAGTGATGGAATATTCAAAACTTGTATAATTACAGCTGTCAAATGATTCATTTAATAAATCCTGATTAATCACACATTTTTAATAATGAATTAAAATTAAATAAATTCAATTATTTACCTTTTTTTATTTATATTTTGTCACATCACACATGTTGGTCATATAAGGGTATTATTTTTATTTATTCAGATTTTTTTTAACCAGCTTTTTATTCAGTTTTGACCGACTTTTCACTAAATTCTGTCACAGCTTAACCGTAGTAATTATGACAATTAAAAAGAAAAACAAAATGACAACATAAACCTTCAAATTTTCAGTTTTTATAGTCCCTCCCCTCCCATGTGGGAAAGTATAAAGGCAGCTTAATAATAAATACATGTATAAATAAATAAATCAATCAATCAATCAATCAATATGTTAAAACAATGGTTTGATGTAACAGGTTGAATCACAATGTAGTTCTTAATTTTATAACCTTACATAATAAGACTGTCTTTAAAGGTGACATATCACGCTGACCACGCCCCCTCAGGAAGTGGATGTGCCTCGGCTCTCCAGCACGTTGATCTAATGTTTACATGTTGGCTGAATATACACGGCTGCTCACAGACCTGCGTTACTTCAACCCTCTGAATCTGATCCTGACGGAGAGGCGCCTGCAGCAGGACCTTTCTGAAGGATTGGTCACAGATTTAGTGTTTCTTGTTGTTTTATTTGTCAGCATGTCGACGTGTGTCTTGGTACACAGCTACGAACATGTAGCTATGTGGCTATGCTAATTAGCGCTAGCACTTATCCATGATAAATAAAAATCATCCACTAGATCTTCAAATCTGCAGACGTGGGGAGTCAAACCGACCTCTACCAGAAAGGCAGCAGGACCTTTTCTGAAGGATTGGTCACAGATTTAGTGTTTCTTGTTGTTTTATTTGTCAGTATGTCGACGTGTGTCTTGGTACACAGCTACAGCTACAGCTACAGCTATGAACATATAGCTATGTGGCTATGCTAATTAGCGCTAGCACTTATCCATGACAAATAAAAATCATCCACTAGATCTTCAAATCTGCAGACGTGGGGAGTCAAAGCGACCTTTGTGTTTATTAAGACAGCCTACAACTAGCATGCCTCCCTCCTAAGCTCCTTGTTAGCACACATGTGTGCAGGGAATGAAAAACGGAGGAGGGGTTGAGTTGTATTTTTATACAGTCTATGGGCTGAACAAGCTCCGAGCTCTGACTTCCTGTTACAGACCGGATATTGTTGTTACGTAACAAAAACACTGAAGTCTGAAACGGCTCGTTTCACACACATTTACAGAAAGGTGGAGAAATCAGAACAGGGGCAGAATGGATTCTTTTCATTCTCGGGGGGTTTGTAGACAGGGACACATATTTCAGGTAGAGAACCATTAAAAAGTCAATTTTGCATGATATGTCACCTTTAAATGAGTCTACATGAGTCTGTGCTGATCCTCACACAGGTCTCCTCTTCTCAGGTTCAGCTTCAGACTCTGAGGACTCTAACCCAGGAGTGTTTTGCACCGCTGAGCGTCCTCACAAGTATAGTGACACATGTGAGAGCTGTGGTTTGTGGTACTGCGCGCGGCGGGGAGCAGGATGTTTGTAAGATTTCGATTAACGCCGCGGTAAATCACACAGACGACACCCCGACCACAGAATCCACCCGAGCTGTGAGAGCGACTGAAAACAAAAACACTTCTTTGACTTAATGAAACCATAAAACCGTCCGCCGCCCTCCGTTAGCGCTGACTCTGACTTCTCTGTAATGAAATGTAATGATTACAGAGTCGTATTATCAGGAGATGTTTAATTCTTTTATTCCATCATAATGAGAGTTCTTTATCTGAAGTGGCTACAAGGCCTTAAACGCTCATAATGAGCCTCTTTAAATGATATTTTTCTTACCGTGAAGCAAGAAAGTTCAACACTTTATGATGCAACTTTCATTTTAATGACAGCAAATTAAATTTAATGTAATTTTCAGTGTTTATGAGCTGATTAACTGAGAATTATCCAGCCCTGTAGGGAGAGAAGCTGCCTTTAATTACGTTTCAGAGCGCCGGACGCGTTTTATAATTCAGCGTTTGTGGATAGAATAAATGAAGAGAGGGTTTTTACACTGATGCTGTTTAATTTTCTCGCTGTCATCCATGTTTTTTTGCCTTCATTCATGTTTGATTTGTCACGCCATTCATGTTTTCCGTGCCGTGTTTGGAGAAAACGCCGCATCTTTCATTCAAAGAGAGCTTCTCGGTGATGCGGCGTTTTCTCCTGACAGCCGTGATTTATCAGATTTCCATCTTTCATTTGTGTCTTTTCTTCCTCCCATGTTTCCACCGTCCATGCACTTGTTTCCTCTTTCCTCCATCCAAACTCACATTTTCCATCTCTGCTCCCGAGCATGCCTCGTTTTCCTTCATGTCACGTGCTTCCACTAACAGAACTCCATGTCATGATGCAGACGGAGTCATGAAAAAATCTGCAGCAGGAATCATTTCCATCTGGTTTAAGCTTTCATCCGTGTGGGGAGATTTTTTTTTAATTCAGAGGCCATGCTGACATATTAGCAGCTCATCTCTCCAGCCTTTTGATGCTTTGATTCATTCTTTCCAAATATTGTTCGACATCCATCTTCAGCTGCTAACTTCACGCTCATGCAGCTGATCCAGGACATCTGAGCAAACAGAAGCAACTCATCCAGTGCGTGTCACAGTTTATCAGTAGCACTTGCAGCCGTTGAGACGTCATCCATTTGTTCACGTGTTAACAGTGAAGCTGATACTTTTGCTTTTTAGCCTTGGCGTCTTGTTTTTACAAGGAGAAGGAAGTGACCATTGTGGTGGAAATCTGGAAATGATAGACTCAAACAACAACGGTTTGTCTTTGTGAGCTTTATTCCGGCCTTCAGTAAGCTTTGCAAAGCGGTCAGATGGCAGAGTGATCTAACAACCGAGACAAGGTCTGCTCAACTGACCCAGAGTGAAGATACAACACGTTACTTATCCTCTTCAGAGAATAATATTAACACATCATTAAGCATCTTCAAAGAACTGTGAGACAAACAAGAGAGTTTCTTATCACCTCTTGCTTCCTGGTCACCTTCCTGACTTCTCACCTTATGGTCTGCTCCTCAGCCATGGGAACAGATAACAATATGCAAATCACAGGAGGTTTGGTATGTGTGAATGTTTCTAGCTTCTGATCAAAGCAAGAACAACATACTATCATGTCTGTATTTTTCCCACCACAATATATTTAGATGAAAAGATGGAGCAGGAAAGAAGTAAAGGGAGAGCAAACGCTGAGCTAAGAAAAGATGTTGGTAACACTTTACAATAAGGGTCCCTTAATTAGCGTTAGTTAATGCATTATTAAGCATTAATTAACAGTTTAATAATAGTTTAATAATCGTTATAATGTATTACCTAACATTAACTAACACATTAGTTAATGCATTAATAAGCAGTTAATCAATGTCCACTGCTCAGAGTTAATAAATACATTATAAAGCATTAATAAAAGTTACAAAACTTAATTAGTTAACCATTAGTGAATGCTGTCTGGACCCTTATTGTAAAGTGTAACACATGCATCACTTGAGTAACACATTATAAATGCTAAACTGCCTCATAAGCATTACTTAACCTTAATTAAGCATTAGTGAATGCTTTCTGGACCCTTATTGTAAAGTGTAACACATGTATCCCTTAGGTAACACATACGCTGAGGCAAAATGAGTTGAAATGTAGTTGAAGCAACACATATAAAGAATTCAACACATTTTATTTAGAATAAAACAGATAATCAGATAACATCTCAACTGGCACAGAGAAGTACGGTGGCCCTGAGAGCTCACAGCACTGCAACTTAAGAAAACACATGCAAAAAGACAAAACACAAGAAAATTAAGAAAACATCTTCATCAATTTGACAACACATGCGCAGCATTTAGAAAACGCGATGCAAAGACCACAACACAATACATTAGAAAAACGCGCTGCAAATAGACAGCAACACAACACAAGTGTTTCCAGAGGACACTTAAAAGTGATGCACACGCTTATGCTGATGCTTATGAGGCAGTTTAGCATTTATAATGTGTTACTTAAGTGATGCATGTGTTACACTTTACAATAAGGGTCCAGAAAGCATTCACTAATGGTTAACTAATTAAGTTTTGTAACTTTTATTAATGCTTAATAATGTATTAATTAACTCTGAGCAGTGGACATTAATTAACTGCTTATTAATGCACTAACTACTGTGTTAGTTAATGTTAGGTAATACATTGTAACGATTATTAACTGTTAATTAATGCTTAATAATGCATTAACTAATGCTGATTAAGGGACCCTTATTGTAAAGTGTTACCAAGATGTTTTTGATGTTCTTTATTCGTCCCACAATGGGGAAATTTAAAGTGTTACAGCAGCAAAGTAGACAACGCAAAACAGTATAAAGTAAACAAGAGAATATTAAATAGTAATTATTGAAAAGACAATAACAATTCAAATTAAAGAAAGTAAAATAAGCACATCTCATGAACATATACACAACTTAAATGAATACGTTTACAAATATTTACAAAACCATGACCATGACGTCACCCATCTGTTTCTGAAGCACTGTTTTGAAGCCAGTCGGCGGCGGCAGCCATATTGGAAATGTGGAACATAAAGAGGCGGAGCTTGAGCCTCCAAGCCAACAGCTATGTGTTCCTGCCAAGCGGCAAACTCTGGCCCAATGAGGAAGTGTTAAAAACTGCAGTTCATCGAGTGTCCACTAGAGGCTGGCTGCAGAAACACCAGAAACCACATACACACCCATTCAAAGAAGACGATCTTTACAGCAGAAATAAACATGTTTACAGCCTGGTTCAAAAAACAAGTGTAGTCTGGATAGCTCATTTCTGGATCGGCTCACACTGTGAGGGGGGTGAATTTTTTTCTAATGCAGCAATTTCAAAGATATTGAGATTACGAGTCTTCCAATGAGAGGCACAGCTGACTTGATTGACAGGCAGGAACACTGTAGCTGTTGGCTAGGAGGCTCAAAGCCCGCCTCTTTACGTCACAATCGCTCGACAGCAGCAATATGGCCGCCGCCGATTGGCCTCAAAACAGCGCTTCAGAAACAGATGGGTGACGTCATGGATACTACGTCCATTATTTATACAGTCTTTGGTTCCTGATCGTCTTCTTTGAATGGGTGTGTATGTGGTTTCCTGTGTTTCTGCAGCCAGCCTCTAGTGGACAGTCGATGAACTGCAGTTTGTAACACTTCTGCATGGGCTTCATATTTTGAGACCGGAGGTTGCTGCTTGTTTTTGCTGCATCTGTTATACTATGTGATCAATCAATCTTTATTTGTATAGCGCCAAATCACAACAAACGTTATCTCAAGACTCTTTTACAAACAGAGCAGGTCTAGACCACTCTATGTCAAATTATGAACAGAGACCCAACTTCAAGACAGGGTAAGACTCAGTCTGACCCCACCTTAATCCATCATGAGCATTGCACATCGCAGTATTTAGCTAGTTACAGTGGTGAGGACAAACTTCCTTTAACAGGCAGAAACCTCCAGCAGGACCAGACTCATGTTAGACACACATCATGCCTCCACTGAGTTGGGTCTGGAAAGAGGGATAGAGGGGAGTAAGAGAGAGAGGTGATAGTGATGAGACGAGTAGTAGAAGCTGTTGCCGCTGGAGTCCAGACCGTCTGCAGAAGGAGGACGTCTACGGCAGCTCAGAGGAATCTACGAGACAAGGGAGCTCAGGGACTCCAGAAAGGTCTATGGTTAGTAACTTTAATGGGACAGGCAGAGTTAAAGTAAGTGATGAGGGGGTTGGGGGGAATGGGGTGAGCTAGGATCCCAGTGTGTCAGTGCGCCAGTTCCCCCGGCAGTCTAGGCCTATAGCAGCATGACAAGAGCTGCTCCAAGCCTGATCCAGCTCTAACTATAAGCTTTGTCAAAAAGGAAAGTTTGAAGCCTACTCTTAAAAGTGGAGAGGGTGTCTGCCTCCCGGACCCTGACTGGTAGATGATTCCAAAGGAGAGGGGCCTGATAACTGAAGGCTCTACCTCCCATACTACTTTTAGAAACTTTAGGTATAACTAGCAAGCCTACATGTTGGGAGCGTAGAGTTCTAGAGGGGTAATAGGGCACTTTGAGCTCTTTAAGATACGTTAAAGGTCTCCTGTCAATCACAGGGAGGCCCCGCCCTAAATCCTCCCCTGCTTCCTGGTCTCTGGGACTCTAAAAGGGACCATGATTTGCTAAATGAACATCATGCTGTGTTAAAGAAGACTTGGAACTAGAGATTGAGACCAGACCAAACTGAAAGATGAACACTGGACTCCTCAGGTTTCTGCTTTTCCTCCTGATCTTAGAGAAATCTCCAAACCTCACAGAGCTCTGTTTTTATGTGTGTGTGTGTGTTAGAGAGTTGTGATGATGTAACCAATGATGTCACCGCATGGTCAGTGTGTCAGTAGGTCGGCACTGAGAGTTAAAAATGGAAAAGCACGTACACACGCAGGTTTTTTCATAAAGGTTGTATTTTTAGCTCCAACAAGAGCCGACTGTGTCTCTACAGCGAGTCTTTGGCAGCGGTCTGCAGACACCTGGACCCTCCCTCCACCTGTGACTCTGACATCATGTTCTTAAAGCTGCTGTTTTGCTGGTCTGTGGGTCCAGCAGATGTTGAACCAGCTGCAGAGGCTGGCTCACACTCCAGCTCTGACGCCACTTTAGCATCTCATACTGATTCTGGAGTTACTGCTTGTTGCTTTACGTACAGTCACACATGGTTCAGTCTCAGTCTAATGCTTGGTTAACATACAGTGAAGGACCTGGGTGTTTTAACCTCTTCTTTGAGGACTTGATCCCTGGTCTTGTACAAGAAGATCCTGAGTTGTTTGACTGATCCATCATCCCAAACCTTGACCTTTAACTGACTGTTCGCCCTATGGTTTACACCATGGCAGTGTTACTCAGAGGCAGATATATGTCCTGTTACACTATCCCTCTCTCCAACACGGTCTCAGCAGATGTGTGTCTAACATCAGTCTGGTCCTGCTTGAGGTTTCTGCCTGTTAAATGAAGTTTCTCCTTGCCCCACATATCTTAAAGAGCTCATAGTGCCCTATCACCCCTCTAGAACACTACGCTCCCAGCATGCAGGCCTGCTCATCGTACCTAAAGTCTCTAAAAGTAGTATGGGAGGTAGAGCCTTCAGTTATCAGGCCCCTCTCCTGTGGAATCATCTACCAGTCAGGGTCCGGGAGGCAGACACCCTCTCTACTTTTAAGAGTAGGCTTCAAACTTTCCTTTTTGATAAAGCTTATAGTAAGAGCTGGATCAGGCTTGGACCAGGTCTTAGTTATGCTGCTATAGGCTTAGGCTGACACACTGGGATCCTATCTTCCTTCCTGTCCCATTAAAGTTACTAACCATAGTCCTTTCTGGAGTCCCTGAGCTCCCTTGTCTCGTAGGTTCCTCTGGATCTCTGCAATAGATTCCTTCTTTGGGTCTGTTATTCATCCTTTCTTTTCTGTTCTTCTTTCTCTTTTTCTATTTTTTCCCTTCTTTCTTTCTATCATTCATTTTCCTTTCATTCCTTTCGTCTTTCTTTCTCTCTCTTTCTTCTTTCCATGTTTCTTCATCCTTTATGTCTCCTTTCCTTCTGTCATTCCTTCCCCATTTATTCTCCTCTCTTTCTTTCTTCTGGTCTCCCTCTCTTCTCTCTTTTCTTAGACCTTTCTGGAGTCCCTGAGCTCCCTTGTCTCGTAGGTTCCTCTGGATCCCTCTTTCCAACCCCAACTCGGTCTCAGCAGATGTGTGTCTAACATGAGTCTGGTCCTGCTCAAGGTTTCTGCCAGTCTAAGATGAGATCAGATGTTGCTATAGGCTTAGACTGTGGGGGGAACTGACACACGGGGATCCCCTCTTGCTCCTCTATCACTTTAACTCTTACTGTCCCATTAAAGTTCCTAACCATAGACCTTTCTGGAGTCCCTGAGCTCCCTTGTCTCGTAGGTTCCTCTGGATCTCTGCTGCTGTGGACGTGCCAGACTCCAGCTGCTACAACTACTACTATCCGTCTCCCCACTATCATCTCTCTCTCTCTCTCTTCATCTCCCTCTATCCCTCTCTCCAACACGGTCTCAGCAGATGTGTGTCTAACATGAGTCTGGTCCTGCTGGAGGTTTCTGCCTGTTAAAGGAAGTTTGTCCTTGCCACTGTAACTTGCTAAATGCTGCAAAGTGCTCTGCTCATGGTGGATTAAGATGAGATCAGACTGAGTCCTGTCTGTGAGATGGGACTGGATCTGATCCGGTCTTGATGTTGGGTCTTTGTTGATAACAGAACATAGAGGACAGTCTAGACCTGCTCTGTTTGGAAAGAGTCTGAGGAGAACGTTTGTTGTGATTTGGAGCAGGTTGGTTGTGGTCTTGTGTTTTATGCAGTCCTATGCAGCTTTTTGTCTGCACGACATTGAATAGTCCATGTCGTGCAGACTGGGGGGGGTACGAGCCCTGAGACCTGAATTATTCATGGTTCAGGCGTTCTTCTGATGCTGTTTGTTGCATATGGAGTTTGAGAAAACATGATTATCATTCAGTTCAAACTTGGAGCTCTTGTTTCCCTCGTCTCCTCACATCCTGACTTTCAGCTCCGAGTACGAGGCCCCGATCTGGTGATGCCAGCTAACGAGGACATCCTCACCTCTTCCTCCTCACACACCTGCTTCACCTCAACCCCTGCCCGGGTCAAAGCTCCAGCCCCAGACTGAGACCACCAGCCGCCTGAAATGTGGATGAAGTCTCAGTTTGGGAGCGGAGACGGGGGGAAAGTAGTTCAGTAGGAAAAATGGCAGAAGGTGGAGAGATTCTTGGCCGTTCATGTTTTCCATTTTAGTGTCACAAACACTTTACACTGAAAAAAGAGAGAGAGAGAGAGAGAGAGAGAGAGAGAGACGGGGGAGTGTGTGTGTGTGTGTGTGTGTGTGTGTGTGTGTGTGTGTGTGTGTGTGTGTGTGTGTGTGTGTGTGTGTGTGTGTGTGTGTGTGTGTGTGTGTGTGTGTGTGTGTGTGTGTGTGTTTAATGTATTTTCCATACTCTACCAGCAGCCTCAAGCCAAACTGAGCGGTTCACACACACTCATAAAGTTCCCAGCAGAACCAAACCACAGCACACACACACACACACACACACACACACACACTCCGCTCTCGTTACAAGAACACAACGCTTGTGTTGGTGTGTGTGTGTGTGTGTGTGTGTGTGTGTGTGTGTGTGTGTGTGTGTGTGTCTGACCAGTAAACTTCAGGACAGAACAAGCCCAGGAAGCTGTGATGTTTTTATGTTCAGAGAGAAGAATCTGTATTATTTAAAGGACAACAACTTTTAAGGTTGTCACACACACACACACACACACACACACACACACACACACACACACACACACACACACATGCATGCACGCAAACACAGGCACGCAGACACACACACACACACACACACACACAGATGAGGAGAGACAAAGTGAGACTGGTGTCAACAGCTGATGATTAAAATCACATCTGAGGGATTTGTATGAAGCTGTGACGTTTGATTTGAAAATTCAATCATCGAGAGAGAGAGAGAGAGAGAGAGAGAGAGAGAGAGAGAGAGAGAGAGAGAGAGAGAGAGAGAGAGATAGAGAGAGAGAGAGAGAGAGAGAGAGAGAGAGAGAGAGAGAGAGAGAGAGAGAACAGACAGATCTTGGGACATTGAGCACAACAGAAAGAGAGGAAGAGAAGAGGAGACAGAAAATGACAAACTGCAGGATAAAAAGTTTGTTCTCCATCTCTTCTTCTTCTCCTTTTCTTTTTGTATTCCCCTTGTTCCTTTTCTACTTCTTCTAAATTGTATCCCTCTTATTTTTCTTCCTCTATTCTGTCTTCTGTCTTCTTTACAATCTTGTCCCCTCTTTTCTTCATCGTTTTCTTCTTCCCTTCTTATTCGTTATCCTCAACATTTTCTGTCTTTTCTTCTTCAACTTTTTAATCATATTGTTTCCCTTCTTCCTTTTCTCTTCCTCTTGTTCATCTTCATCTTTTGTTGTACTTCTGTTTCTCCTTCCTCTTTATTTTATTGTCCTACTTTTTAAAATATATTTCTTCATCCTTTCTTTCTCTGTCCTTCTCTCCCTCTCATCGTCCTCCCAATTGCTTCCATTCTTCCTCCCCTCTCTGGTTATCTCTCTCACCTCCTCCCTCCTCCTCCCCCTCCTCCTCCTGCTGGATGCCTCTCTGAATTATCTCCTACTGAAAGACAGGAGGATGAAGAGAGGGAGGAGTTTAGACACCTGGCAGAATGAGTCAGCGTTCACCTGCAGAGACACAGAGGGTGATTATTAAAGCATTGTAAGTGTGCAGGCTTGATAGTTCTGGCAATATTTCATGGGTCTTTGTCTTTTGTCTAATGTGCAATTGGAAGAAATTCCAATGGTGAATTTTTTTTACCATATGCTAACTATATGCATAAGCCTATAGCAGTCTAAGTTTAAGGAGCATAACTCCGCCTATAGCAACAGCCTTTTGTCTAATGTGTAATTTGAAGATCCTCTAATGGTTCCTCTTTTGTACTTTATATTTTCACCATGCTTCCATGAATCTGCATTCAGCATCCTGTTCTTGTCTCGTCCTGCGGTCACATATTCATCACAACTCGTCCAGGAGGCTGCTGCAGGTGTTCAAAGTTTGAGGATAAAGCTGTATTTACTCGGTATGAAGGCTGGAAGAAAGGCGAACCGAAGGGATCAAGAAAGAAAGCATTGGATAGATTGCAACAAAGAGCAGGAGGAGAGAGAGAGAGAGGAATGAATGAGGGAGGAGAGAGGAATGTGAGCGGAAGAATGCGAGAGAAACGCTAGAAAGGACAGAGAGGTGAAAAAAAGAGAAGGGCAGGTTGATGGAAGCCGACTAATCTCCAGGATTAGAGTCTAAAAAAGAGAGAGAGGAGAGGAGAGAGGAGAGAAGAGGAGAGGAGGGTATTTTTAGTATCTTTGGGTGGTTGAAGAATCTGGTTTATCAGCTGAAGTATCGTTAATCCCCCAGAGTCACGGTGAAATATCAGCAGCTCACTGAAAGCTGCCCGGGTCCTCGTGTGATGAAAAAAGAACAAAGTTTAAGTTCCTAAAATATGATGTGTGAGGCGTCCTTTAAACACCTCGTTTTCATCTGAAGGTGAGGCGCAGCACAGACTCAGGTGTGACTCAATACACCAGAGTGAAATACAGAGAGAGGTGTCTTATTGTGTTCGGACATTTTACCCTAAAGATGGGGCTGTACTGACTTCACCGCTCAGAGCATGCATGGATACAGAGCAACATGGACCAGGCTGGTGGGCCCGCATGAACAGCCCCCCTAAGGCTATCGCAGCATAACTACAGGCCGGTCCAAGCCTGAGCAAGCTCTAACTTTCAGCCTAACTCTATAGCAGTCTAAGTTTAAGAAGCATAACTGGGGACAGGTCCAAGCCAGAGCCAGCTCTTACCTTTAGCCCAATCCTATAGCTGTCTTAGCATGTAGCAGTATGACTAAGCCCATGGCAGCAATCTAAGCCTATAGCAGTGTAACACAGGGATGGTCCAAGCCTGAGCCAGCCCTTACTATTAGTCTTGAGCTATAGCTTTATAAGCATATAGCAGTATGACTGAGCCAATAGCAGCAGTTTAAGCCTATAGTAGCATAACAAGGGGCTACTCCAAGCCTAAGGCAGTTCTAACTTTGAGCCTGAGCCTATAGCAGTCTAAGTTTAAGGAGCATATCTGCGCCTGAAGCAGCAGGCAAGGCTTTTAACAAGATAACTAGGGGCAGGTCCAAGCCTGAGCCAGCCCTTACTATTAGTCTTAACCTAGAGCTTTATAAGCATATAGCAGTATGACTGAGCCTATAGCAGCATTTTAAGCCTATAGTAGCATAACAAGGGGCTAGTCCAAGCCTAAGGCAGTTCTAACTTTGAGCCTTAGCCGATAGCGGTCTAAGTTTTTGCAACATAACTACACATATAGCAGCAGTTGGATCAGGGGCAGGTCCAAGCCTGAGCCAGCCCTTACTATTAGCCTTGACCTATAGCTGTCTAAGCTTATAGCAGTATGACTAAGCCTATAGAAGCATAACAAGGGGTTAGTCCAAGCCTAAGCCAGCTCTAACTTTGAGCCTGAGCCTATAGCAGTCTAAGTTCAAGGAGCATATCTGCGCCTGAAGCAGCAGGCAAGGCTTTTAACAAGATAACTAGGGGCAGGTCCAAGCCTGAGCCAGCTCTTACTATTAGCCTAAACCCATAGCTGTCTAAGCATGCAGTAGCATGACTGAGCCTATAGCAGCATTTTAAGCCTATAGTAGCATAACAAGGGGCTAGTCCAAGCCTAAGGCAGTTCTAACTTTGAGCCTTAGCCTATAGCAGTCTAAGTTTTTGCAGCATAACTACACCTATAGCAGCAGTTGGATCAGGGGCAGGTCCAAGCCTGAGCCAGCCATTACTATTAGCCTTAACCTAAAGCTGTCTAAGCTTATAGCAGTATGACTAAGCCTATAGTAGCACAAGAAGGGGCTAGTCCCAGCCTAAGCCAGTTCTAAATTTGAGCCTTAGGCTCTTGCAGTCTAAGTTTAAGGAGCATAACTACGCCTAGAGCAGTAGTCTAGGCTACTAGCGAAACAACTAGGGGCATGTCCAAGCCTGAGCAAGCCCTTACTGTTAGCCTTGACCTATAGCTGTCCAAGCTTATAGCAGTATGACCAAGCCAATAGCAGCTTAACTAAAAACTGGTCCAAGCCTGAGACGGCCCTTACAAGTGGAAGCCTATAGCAGTCTTAGCCTATAGCAGCATAACTGGGGAAAGGTCCAAGCCTGAGCCAGTCCTTATCAGCCTAAGCCTGTAGCTGTGCAAGCTTATAGCAATATGACTAAGCCTATAGCAGCAATCTACAGCTGGTTCAAGCCTGAGCCAGGTCTTACTGTAAGCCTGAGCTTAAGCCTGAGCCTAGACTAGCATTACTAGGGACCAGTCCAAGCTTAAGCCAGTTCTTACTGTATACATCTAAGCCTATAGAAGCAATCTAAGCCAACACCAGCATAACTAAAGGCTGTACGAAGCTTGAGTCAGCCCCTACTTTAGTTTTAAGACTACTAATAAAAGTTGAGAGGGTGTCTGCCCCTGGTCCTGACTGACAGATGATTCCCATTAAGAGAGGCATGATAACTTAAAGGCTCTTCCTCTCATACTACTTATTCAGTTTTTACTGTGTTCCTTGATGCCCTGGCTGCAAGTCTAGCTGTAAGGCAAAAATGCCAACTAGCTGTATCTCCACCATGCTGCACATCCAAACTTTACTTGTAAATCTTCCCGGAGAGCAAAGAATAAACACACTGTCCTCCACCATCAGCTCCTTGATTCATTGTTTTATTTTCTGCTTCCTTAAACAAGCCCCTCGTCCAGAACTTAAGCACATCCAGCCTCTGTTCTCCCACGACATTTGGGGAACAAAGAGCTGTTGTTCCCCGTCTCTGTGAGATGGTAAATGAACAGAAGTTTGGGTTGTGGTCCGGCGCTGCCTGACAGAGAAATGTACCCACATGTCGCGTTTCTGGTGAGGCCCGGTTCCAATGTGCTGTGTGGGAAACAACCTCCCTCATTTCATCAGCGTTTTCAGCCACAGGAGCGGCTGCTGGCTCATCCCAAAGTGTCATCACTCACTTCTCTGATTTTCCCAGCTGTCATGTTGAATGGAGCTGCACACAGAGGCTGACAGACTGAGTGTACCGCCACAGAGCAGCCGTGTTCGGTCATGGTGGCGTGATCCCAGTGAAAGTCTGGAAGTGCAGCAAAGTAGATACACCACTTTCTACAAACACGGGTCCATTATATCACTCTGACTGCACTTTGTAGAAACACAGCTGGGTTGGATCAGTCTGTACGGAGAGCAAAAGCAGGAGGAACACAATCCAGTGTACTGACATCCTGGCTCTGAGGAGCAGCTAACAATCTGTTCTAGATCAAACATTTACACTGAGGCACAAATCTGCTTGATGCTGTGTCACTAAAGACAATCAGCGTTTAGATTTCCTGACTTCCCTGAACGCAGCATCAGAAATGATGGATCCCACCTCCATTCAACAAACAAACATTGTAGACGTAGTTTTCTTCTCCTCTTGAGGACAGACCTGACAAAGCTTTTTACTTTCAGCTACAGCTAACCTGTAATTACAGATTCTGATTCAGAGACATGTTGAATCTGGATCTCAGGGTCTGGGTTTTAGTCTGGGAAGGGTTCTGGTCTCTAGTCTGTAGTCTGAGTAGTATCCACCAATCAGGTGTCAGCAGGAAGAACAGTCTGTATGGAGAGCAAGAATTCTAGAATTCTGTCTTTGATGATGTCAGAATTCCGAGAACAAATGGAACATTCCATGAAGAAGGTCAGAGCTAAAGAAACATCAGTGTCTCTAATCCTCTTTTATAGACCTCCATTCAACAAACAAACATTGTAGACTTAGTTTTCTTCTCCTCTTGAGGACAGACCTGACAAAGCTTTTTACTTTCAGCTACAACTAACCTGTAATTACAGATTCTGATTCAGAGACATGTTGAATCTGGATCTCAGGGTCTGGGTTTTAGACTGAGAAGGGTTCTGGTCTCTAGTCTGTAGTCTGAGTAGTATCCACCAATCAGGTGTCAGCAGGAAGAACAGTCTGTATGGAGAGCAACAGCAGGTGTTCTAGAATTCTGACATCATCAAAGACAGAATTCCAGAATTCTGTCTTTGATGATGTCAGAATTCTGAGAACAAATGGAACATTCCGTGAAGAAGGTCAGAGCTAAAGAAACATCAGTGTCTCTAATCCTCTTTCATAGACCTCCATTCAACAAACAAACATTGTAGACGTAGTTTTCTCCTCTTGAGGACAGACCTGACAAACCTTGATTTTGGACTTTTGACTAATCTGCATCATGATGTTGTTATTTCAGCAAACTGAAGACCAGTTAATCACATGAACATCACAAGAACATCAGTTCCTTTTTCAGGTTCATACCGCTGAAGGAAGTCCAGAACGAAGCAGTGTAGTATGAAACGTTCTGGTCTCTGTCTGTAGTCTGAGTAGGATCCACCAATCAGGTGTCAGCAGGAATAAAACAGTCTGTATGGAGAGCAACAGCAGGGGTTCTGGATTTCTGTCTTTGATATCAGAATTCTAGAACAAATGGAACATTCAGTGAAGAAGGTCAGACCTAATCCTCCTCTTCCTCTTTTGTAAACCTCAGATCAACAAACAAACATCACAAGAACATCAGTGTCTGTTTCAGGTTCATACCGCCTCTGTTGGACTTACTGTTTACAGTGAAACTGAGACTCACCAGGACTAGATGAACGGGAGCTTGTAATGAATGATGTAATGAACCAGGAAGTGACAGCAGACATACTTGGTTGCGTTTCAAGTTGTTAAATTTGTTGTTAACAGAGCCTCACATGAAAAAGGGGGCGTTTTATGCTAACCGCTAGCTGCACTGATAGAGTTTAGCAATATACCCAGAGACAGGGGTTCCCGTAGTGTGGGTCGGGACCCCCTGAGGGGTCACGAGACACATCGTGAGATGTCTTCCAGAATGTTTTTTTTTTAAGTTATCTAAAAATATATATATACATATATTTTTATTTACCTTGTTTTATTATGTTTATCTTCCTTTTTGTTTGTACTGTTAATTATTATTGTTTCTTCATTATTATTATTATTTTTGCATTTTTTTGTATTTATTTATTTTTTCTTCTCTTTGTTGGTTTGGTATCATTTATATATAATTTTTTAACTTATGGCGAACAAAGAAATACTGAAAAAATGCAATAAAATTTTTTTTGAATGACAATAGTTAGCTTAAAATAGTAGATTTTACCAATTATAGTAAAAAATATCAACACAAATAGTGGCTAAACTTGAATTAAAACCTTGAAAATAGAAATGTAATGAGTTTTCTGCCTTTCTTTGTTTCCAGATGACTCCTAAGTTTAGGGTTAGTGAACAGGTAATTATCTAAAGCATCAGTAGCAGCAGGTTCATTCATAACAGCACAGGAAACACAGACACAGGCTCATATAGGTAGGGTCATTCTCTGCAGACCAGCTAAATGAAGACACATTAAATCACTGTGAGGGACAGGGGGGATCGCAAGTCTTTGGCACCTATATTTTGGGGGTCGTGGGCTGAAAAGTTTTGGAACCCCAGCCCAGAGGTATACATCGACCAGGAGTCATAAACTATGAAACTTACCTTACTAAAGTGTCTCCAAGTAGATTAAGTCATTGGTTCATTGATCTTCTCTGCCCTCAGTAAAACTGAGCAGACTTCTAGAAGACAGAGAGGAGGTCGCCAACTTTCTGTTGAAAGACACACACACTTACTGTCGGCTCAAAATGAAGCTAGCAATTAGCAGCTCAAACACACACATGGACACACTCACAGAGTGTGAGTGCCGGTCTTTCGCCTCCGAGCCTGCTGACGTGTTTCTCACATTATATGAAGGTTGATAATTAAAGCGACATGTCGTTTGTACCGAGCCGGTGCTGTCACCGGATTTCTGAGGTGTCAGGAAAAAAAGTTGGAGGGTGAATTAGCGAATGAAAAGTGTGGCAAACACACACATACACACTTACATACACACACTTACATACACACACACAGAAGCCTATAAAACAGCAGGCCATCCCAGCAGCCTGCGCCCAACCTGATCTCACCTCTCACTTCTTACAGAACAGCCACAGAAAACAAACAGAAACACACACTTAAATCATACACACACACACACACCAGCAGACACATTGTGTTGAGTCAGTGTTGCTCATTTGGCGTTTAGAGTTCAAGTTCAGTCAAAGTTTTATTGAAACACAAACACACAAACAGCTCTCTGATGATGTCATCCTGTGCAGACACAGGCTCTCTGTGGAGCTACTGAATGTCTGACTTTATTTACCCTTACAACAAACATGATGTGGATTTATATGTCATGTCTTATAAAAGGGATGCAGGGTGAGGATTATTGAGCCAATCAGACTGTGAGTGTGTGTAGAGATGACATCATACAGGGCGGGTAGGGAGACTTCTGCAGAGTGATCAGGATACTAGCTGCTGAACTCCTCGGTCTCTACCTGGAGAAACTTGATTTTGTCATTCCCTGCTTTAACTTTGAGTCTGATAAACTTAATGCAGTTCTTAAATCAGGGTCAGACGGAGTCCTGAGGAAATGCTACATTCAAATTCATGCTAGTTTTCCATGGCTACCAACCCTACCATTAAGACCGGAGGTTGCCGCTTGGTTGCAGTGGAGCTTGTTCTTCTTCTCTGTTTGCACACCAAGCCCTGGAAAGCACATCACCCCCACTCTCATGCACCTCCACTGACTCCCTGTGAAGTATTGCATCCCCTATAAGCTCCTCCTCCTCCTCACCTACAAATCCCTGCATGCCCTCGCCCCCCCCAATACCTGGCTGGACCTCCTCCACCAACACACTCCATCCCGGAACCTAAGGTCTTCGGACCTGGGTCTCCTCTCCATCTCCATCTCCATCCCCCGGACTAAGCTGCAGACCTTTGGGGACAGAGCATTCAGTGTGGTGGCCCCTACTCAGTGGAACTCTCTCCCCCCCCGACATCTGCAGCGCCCCAACCCTTGACCGTTTTAAGAAAGCAATCAAAACACACCTTTTCCTCAAGGCCTTTCCTCATTAGATATCCCCACTTAACCCCCAGAGTGTAACGGGTGTGAGGGTGAACCCAAAAGCAGCACACTGGAGCCCGGAGGAAACAGCAGGTAACAGTCTTTACTAACCAGGTCACACAATGTCTGTTGAGAAGCTGGTTTCACTGTGTGGAGGATCAGGCAAATCTCTTGGTCGGGGACAGAAGGCTGAGGTAGTTACCAGGGCAGAAACGAGGAAGGAAGGTCGGGGACAGGCAGGGTCGAAACCGGGAGATCAGTCCGAGGAAAAGTGCTGGAGAGTCTTGCATTTGCAGAGAGAGCTATCTGGCACTGAGTGAGCTGAAACCGGGACTTAAGTACTGGCAGCAGGTAATGAGAAACAGGTGATTTGTGTTGGCTTAATGAGGAGAGTGTGGTTCAGGTAAACGAAGGGGAGTGGAAATGTAGTGGGCTGAGAGGCTGAGCAGGTGTGGCAGGTGATAACTGTGACACAGAGCCCCTACCTGACCCTGTGAAGCCACCTTGGGTTTCTTGAAAGGCACTATATAAATATCAGTTATTATTATATTAATATTATTATTATGTTTTGGCGTTGTGTGCGCATGTTCAACTCAATGGAAGCAGCTCTTATTGGCTGCTTTTATTGGATGAATCAGATAATAATTTGTCGTACTGCACCTTTAATTGTACAACTTGCTATTACATTTGAAACACAGAATCTGCTCTTCTTTTTCTTGCCTTTTTCTGTAATTTTCTTCTTTTTTTGTTATTAGTTTATTTGACAGGGGCCATGCAAAACAAAAGTTGTCAAGCCAGAGTTAACTATAAGCTAATTTTCATGTGTGGTCCCTGGGCAGGGAGATGTAAACAAATGTAATAATAATAATAATAATAATAATAATACATTTTATTTATAAAAGCGCTTTAAAAGATTCTCCAAGCGCTTTACAGGAAAATAAAATTATACAATAGAAAAGCAAAGCAAAAGGAAAACAGTGCAAAAAAAAAAGCAAAGAAGAGCAAGGCAGCAAAATAAAACAAAACAAGAAAAAAAAATCAATCAATTCTAGTTTAAAAGCCTTTGTAAATAGGTGTGTTTCGAGTCCGGATTTGAATTTGGTGAGTGAGGGAGAGAGTCTGAGGTGTTGGGGGAGAGAGTTCCAGAGGGTGGGGGCAGCGACAGAGAAGGCCCTGTCCCCCCAGGTTCGGTGCTTGGGGTTTGGTGAGAGGGGTGAGGAGGTTGGCGTTGGTGGAGTGGAGGTTGCGGGAGGGATTGTATGGCTGCAGAAGGTCGGTGAGGTAGGAGGGAGCTAGATTGTGGAGGGCTTTGTAGGTGATGATGAGGAGGATCTTGTACTGAATTCTTGAGGGGATGGGAAGCCAATGGAGGTTCTGGAGGACTGGGGTGATGTGGTCTCTGGAGCGGGAGTGAGTGAGGTGGCGTGCAGCTGAGTTTTGTATGTATTGTGTAAATGTACAATACAAATGATAAAAAAAACATGCTAGCATTTAAAACAATACAAAGGCTACTCAACACAGTCCATCACTAATAACAACACATTTAAAATTGCATTTCATTGTCTCTAGTTTGATGCATTCACATGATCACATGATTGTTTTTCCTTGAGTCATAATTTCAGTGTACTTTTAAGAACACTGAGGCTTGTACAGTCTCTAATGTGAGTCAGGATTGAGTTCCATTTCTCTGCTGCTCTGACTGAAAATGCAGACTGTCCAAATGCAGTCTCCTCTTGCTGATGCCCTGGTCTCCCTAAGATTGTTCCTGCAGAGTAACACACATTCTATACTTCCATTTCCTTTCCTCCTTCTCTTCTTTCTTTATCATCCTCCCTCTTATTCCACCCCTGATTAACTTTACTTCCTCGTCTCCACCTCGTCTCCTTCAGAGAGTTTAGGTGCAATTAGATTAAATCTATGAGGCATATCTTCAGTATTTCAGCATCACTTCTTCTCTCTTTTATTTCAAATGATTTCCTTCCTTTTCTGGATTTCCTCTCTTCCAAATCAAGCAGCTCCCATTAATTCTTCACGCAGACATGTCTCCATCGAGAGTACGACTCGTCCTCTTGCACTCGCTCCCTCCTTTCCCTGACTCTGACGCCCTCTCCGTGAGGGTCCAGGCTCCTCGTGTTGGACCCATGCAGACCTGTATCTGTAATCTGGATGTCAAAATGTGTTTTTTATCAGGAAGCATAGCCAGAGAGTCTTTATTCTGACTTCTTTCTAACACTGTTTTTAAAGCTCAGAGCTGCAACACGCTCGGTTTGTCCTCCATCAGGAAAAGTCATATCTCTGCAGATCTCACATTTGAATGAGAGACGCAGACGTAGCCGTTTGAAGGTTTGCACAGATTTGAATTGCAAAGCGGCGACTTGCTTTAACTTTAACGGTGTAATAATGTTAGAGGAGCAGCTCTTAATGGAGGACAGATGAGGAGGGGGGGGGGTTTCTGACACTGTGCAGCAGCAGCAGTAATGCAGCACAGATGCAGGATCACAGCAGACAGAGGGAGGTGTTCTGAGTCTACAATGAAGACCAGTGTGTGAGGAGCTGTGAGGAGGTGTGAGGAGCTGTGAGTCTCCTCCACAGCAGGAGGTGTGAGGACAGAGATAGAGTGCAGGATGTTTGGTTTACGGTCTTTATGCTGATCCAGGATCATGATTGGAGTCAGACCTGACTCCTGCAGGCAGCAGCATGGAGTCTTTATTTATCATCCTGTTTGAATCCATCTAAAACAAAATATCCTGCAGCAGAAACCTAGAACTCTAGAGCTCTAAAATATCCTGTAACTCCAACTGTGAGGATGCAAGAAGATAGTTGCATGCTGGGAAATGGAGGCGTTTCCAAGTAGAAGCATGTTTAGATTAAGAAACCGTCATCCTCCTTAGTAAGAACGCTATTCTTAAGACAGTTAGACTCTGCTTTGATTCCTATCCAGGCTGCACACCTGAGAACAAACTGACACACATCAAACAGACTCTCTTGAAGTTTTTGGCTCAAAGTTCTGGATCTGGTTCCGTTTGGTGTGCCGGGTTGAGGGTTCAGAGCTCACAGAGCCGGACTGCAGACGAAGCGATGTAGCGGGACGTGAGGTTGTTCTGCCAGAAACTCGAGAGGCGGCTTTAAAAAGCTTTGGAGGGGATGAATTGTTCAGCTCACACACACACACACACACACACACACACACACACACACACACACACGCTCTCTCAGGGAGTGTAGACTTCTCCAGGTCTTCCCTTCCATCTGTCCTGATTCACTGATTTCATTCAGAGGCTTTGTGTTGGTGTGTGTGTGTTGGTGTGTTGTTATGTGTGTGTGTGTGTGCGTGTGTGTGTTGGTGTGTGAGAGCTTCTACTTTTTCCATTAGAGGTAAAAAAAGGAGTTTGTTTTCTTGATGCTTCGTCCAAAAGTTCCTGAATTTCATGCTGAACAGCTTTAAAGTGAGTGGACGGTCCAGCTGACTCGTTCTCACACACTGGGCTCCTCTTGTTCACTCTTCTTTTGCATATTTACAAAAAAACAACTCTCTGTAATTTGTGTATAAACTCTTTGACACTCGGCCAGTGTAAACCCATTAGCAGCTAAATGAAACTCAGTGATCCGTCCTTTGTGAGAATCATGACGTTCTGTCTCAGAGGTTTGGACTCTCTGGTCCAGTTTGTTTTCTACCTGAAGAGGAGACTGAATCCTGTTCTCCTCAGACTCTTTCCAAACAGAGCAGGTCTAGACCGTACTCTATGTTCTATCATTAACAAAGACCCAACATCAAGACCGGATCAGATCCAGTCCCATCTTCCAGACAGGACTCAGTCTGATCTCATCTTAATCCACCATGAGCAGAGCACTTTGCAGCATTTAGCAAGTTACAGTGGCAAGGACCAACTTCCTTTAACAGGCAGAAACCTCCAGCAGGACCAGACTCATGTTAGACACACATCTGCTGAGACCGTGTTGGAGAGAGGGATAGAGGGAGATGAAGAGAGAGAGAGAGAGAGAGATGATAGTGGGGAGACGGATAGTAGTAGTTGTAGCAGCTGGAGTCTGGCACGTCCACAGCAGCAGAGATCCAGAGGAACCTACGAGACAAGGGAGCTCAGGGACTCCAGAAAGGTCTAAGAAAAGAGAGAAGAGAGGGAGACCAGAAGAAAGAAAAAGAGGAGAATAAATGGTGAAGAAATGACAGAAGGAAAGGAGACATAAAGGATGAAGAAACATGGAAAGAACAAAGAAAGAAAGAAAGCAAGAAAGAAAGAAAGAAAGAAAGAAAGAAAGAAAGAAAGAAAGGAAGACAGAATGAAAGTAATGAAAGAAGAAATTTAATAAAGAAGGAAATTAAATAAAGAAGGAGGAAAGAAAGAAAGAAAGAAGAAAAGAGAAAGGAAGGAAGGAAGGAAGGAAGGAAGGTAGGAAGGAAGGAAGGAAGGAAGGAAAGAAAGAGAGAAAGAAAGAAAGGAAGCAGGAAGGATGGAAGGAAAGAAGGAAGGAAGAAAGAAAGAAAGAAAGAAAGAAAGAATAAGAAAGAAAGAAAGAAGAAAGAAAGAAAGGAAGCAGGAAGGAAGGAAAGAAAGAAAGAAAGAAACGAAAGAAAAGAAAGAAAGAAAGAAGAAGACCCAAAAAAGCAATCTACTGCAGAGATCAGAGGAACCTACGAGACAAGGGAGCTCAGGGACTCCAGAAAGGTCTATGGTTAGTAACTTTAATGGACAGGAAGAGTTAAGAGTGAGAGACAGGCAGAGAGAGGAGAGAGAGGGAAAGACCGGATCCCAGTTTGCCAGTCTAAGCCTATAGCAGCATAACTAAGACCTGGTCCAAGCCTGATCCAGCTCTAACTATAAGCTTTATCAAAAAGGAAGTTTGAAGCCTACTCTTAAAAGTGAGAGGGTGTCTGCCTCCCGGACCCTGACTGGTAGATGATTCCAAAGGAGAGGGGCCTGATAACTGAAGGCTCAACCTCCCATACTACTTTTAGAGACTTTAGGTACGATGAGCAGGCCTGCATGTTGGAAGCGTAGTGTTCTAGAGGGGTAATAGGGCACTATGAGCTCTTTGAGACACTAGGGGCAGAAACCTCGAGCAGAACCAGACTCATGTCAGACACACATCTGCCTCGACCGAGTTGGGTCTTGAAAGAGGATAGAGGGAGAGGAAGAGAGAGAGAGATGATAGTGGAGAACGGATAGTAGTAGTTGTAGCAGCTGGAGTCTGGAACGTCCACAGCAGCAGAGATCCAGAGGAACCTACAAGACAAGGGAGCTCAGGGACTCCAGGAAGGTCTATGGTTAGAAACTTTAATGGGACAGGAAGAGTTAAAGTAAGAGATGGGGTTGAGATAGAATCCCAGTGTGTCAGTCTAAGCCTATAGCAGCATAACTAAGACCTGGTCCAGCCTGATCCAGCTCTAACTATAAGCTTTATCAAAAAGGAAAGTTTGAAGCCTACTCTTAAAAGTAGAGAGGGTGTCTGCCTCCTGGACCCTGACTGGTAGATGATTCCAAAGGAGAGGGGCCTGATAACTGAAGGCTCTACCTCCCATACTACTTTTAGAGACTTCAGGTACTGAATTTAACTGAAGTTTCAGGTGTTGATAATAGTCTTTCAAATTAACTTCCATGCTTAAAGTGAATTAGAAAAAAAGTAATGCCATCAATGAACTGTTAGTGAATACATTGACTTAACATGTACAGTAAAGCAGAAGATGTAGATCAGGTAGAGTTGAGTTGTTTCCCTGCTCGGTGAGATGTGGGGGAAAGAGCACGAGTCTGAACGGCCTCTTGTAATATTCCCACGAGCCCCGAGTCTCTGCAGCGAAGCAGTGACTGTGGAAAAATGTCATCTTTTCACGGAGAGGAAAGGGTTAAAGAGGCGCTCGCACACATGTTCTGGTGTTTTGTGACGTCCGCAGTGCGTTGGCTGTGGTTTTGGGCTGCGGCCAAGGCCGAGCCGGAGATCAACGAGGCCATTGTTGCTCCCCGAGTGAGAGAGCCCCGGCCTTCTTTCCACTCTCCCTCTCAGCTCGTCTCTCAGTATTTGTTTAATGTGACATGTTGACGTTCGAGTGGACAT
>NW_023260059.1:44458-96045 GCF_009762535.1 Notolabrus celidotus
CTCCTCTTGCTGATGCCCTGGTCTCCCTAAGATTGTTCCTGCAGAGTAACACACATTCTATACTTCCATTTCCTTTCCTCCTTCTCTTCTTTCTTCATCCTCCTCCCTCTTATTCCACCCCTGATTAACTTTACTTCCTCGTCTCCACCTCGTCTCCCTCAGAGAGTTTAGGTGCAATTACATTTAATCTATGAGGCATATCTTCAGTATTTCAGCATCACTTCTTCTTCTCTTTTATTTCAAATGATTTCCTTCCTTTTCTGTATTTCCTCTCTTCCAAATCAAGCAGCTCCCATTAATTATTCACGCAGACATGTCTCCATCGAGAGTACGACTCGTCCTCTTGCACTCGCTCCCTCCTTTCCCTGACTCTGACGCCCTCTCCGTGAGGGTCCAGGCTCCTCGTGTTGGACCCATGCAGACCTGTATCTGTAATCTGGATGTCAAAATGTGTTTTTTATCAGGAAGCATAGCCAGAGAGTCTTTATTCTGACTTCTTTCTAACACTGTTCTTAAAGCTCAGAGCTGCAACACGCTCGGTTTGTCCTCCATCAGGAAAAGTCATATCTCTGCAGATCTCACATTTGAATGAGAGACGCAGACGTAGCCGTTTGAAGGTTTGCACAGATTTGAATTGCAAAGCGGCGACTTGCTTTAACTTTAACAGTGTAATAATGTTAGAGGAGCAGCGCGGGCAGCTCCTAATGGAGGACAGATGAGGAGGGGGGGGGGTTCTGACACTGTGCAGCAGCAGCAGTAATGCAGCACAGATGCAGGATCACAGCAGACAGAGGGAGGTGTTCTGAGTCTACAATGAAGACCAGTGTGTGAGGAGCTGTGAGGAGCTGTGAGGAGCTGTGAGTCTCCTCCACAGCAGGAGGTGTGAGGACAGAGATAGAGTGCAGGATGTTTGGTTTACGGTCTTTATGCTGATCCAGGATCATGATTGGAGTCAGACCTGACTCCTGCAGGCAGCAGCATGGAGTCTTTATTTATCATCCTGTTTGAATCCATCTAAAACAAAATATCCTGCAGCAGAAACCTAGAACTCTAGAGCTCTAAAATATCCTGTAACTCCAACTGTGAGGATGCAAGAAGAGAGTTGCATGCTGGGAAATGGAGGCGTTTCCAAGTAGAAGCATGTTTAGATTAAGAAACCGTCATCCTCCTTAGTCAGACCGCTATTCTTAAGACAGTTAGACTCTGCTTTGATTCCTATCCAGGCTGCACACCTGAGAACAAACTAACACACATCAAACAGACTCTCTTGAAGTTTTTGGCTCAAAGTTCTGGATCTGGTTCCGTTTGGTGTGCCGGGTTGAGGGTTCAGAGCTCACAGAGCCGGACTGCAGACGAAGCGATGTAGCGGGACGTGAGGTTGTTCTGCCAGAAACTCGAGAGGCGGCTTTAAAAAGCTTTGGAGGGGATGAATTGTTCAGCTCACACACACACATACACACACACGCACACACACACACACACATACACACGCTCTCTCAGGGAGTGTAGACTTCTCCAGGTCTTCCCTTCCATCTGTCCTGATTCACTGATTTCATTCAGAGGCTTTGTGTTGGTGTGTGTGTGTTGGTGTGTTGTTATGTGTGTGTGCGTGTGTGTGTTGGTGTGTGAGAGCTTCTACTTTTTCCATTACAGGTAAAAAAAGGAGTTTGTTTTCTTGATGCTTCGTCCAAAAGTTCCTGAATTTCATGCTGAACAGCTTTAAAGTGAGTGGACGGTCCTGCTGACTCGTTCTCACACACTGGGCTCCTCTTGTTCACTCTTCTTTTGCATATGTACAAAAAAATAACTCTCTGTAATTTGTGTATAAACTCTTTGACACACGGCCAGTGTAAACCCATTAGCAGCTAAATGAAACTCAGTGATCCGTCCTTTGTGAGAATCATGACGTTCTGTCTCAGAGGTTTGGACTCTCTGGTCCAGTTTGTTTTCTACCTGAAGAGGCGACTGAATCCTGTTCTCCTCAGACTCTTTCCAAACAGAGCAGGTCTAGACCGTACTCTATGTTCTATCATTAACAAAGACCCAACATCAAGACAGGATCAGATCCAGTCCCATCTTCCAGACAGGACTCAGTCTGATCTCATCTTAATCCACCATGAGCAGAGCACTTTGCAGCATTTAGCAAGTTACAGTGGCAAGGACAAACTTCCTTTAACAGGCAGAAACCTCCAGCAGGACCAGACTCATGTTAGACACACATCTGCTGAGACCGTGTTGGAGAGAGGGATAGAGGGAGATGAAGAGAGAGAGAGAGAGAGATGATAGTGGGGAGACGGATAGTAGTAGTTGTAGCAGCTGGAGTCTGGCACGTCCACAGCAGCAGAGATCCAGAGGAACCTACGAGACAAGGGAGCTCAGGGACTCCAGAAAGGTCTAAGAAAAGAGAGAAGAGAGGGAGACCAGAAGAAAGAAAAAGAGGAGAATAAATGGTGAAGGAATGACAGAAGGAAAGGAGGGGATGAGAAACATGGAAGACAAAGGATGAAGAAACATGGAAAGAAGAAAGAGAGAAAGAAAGAAAGGAAGACAGAATGAAAGTAATGAAAGAAGAAAGAATGAATAAGAAGAAATTAGATAAAGAGGGATGAAAGAAAGAAAGTAGGAATGAAAGGAAAGTGAAGGAAAGGAAAGGAAGAAGGGATGAAGGAAAGGCAATTAGGAAGAAAGAAAGGAAAGGAAGAAAGAGAAGGAAAGAATGAAAGAAAGAAAGAAAGAAAGAAAGAAAGAAAGAATGAAAGACGAAAGAAAGAAGAAAAAGAAAGAAAAAAGGAAAGAAAAGAAAGAAAGAAAAGAAAGGAAAGAAGGTGAATAACAGACCCAAAAAGGAATCTACAGCAGAGATCCAGAGGAACCTACAGACAAGGGAGCTCAGGGACCTCCAGAACAGGTCTATGGTAGGTAACTTTAATGGGACAGGAAGAGTTAAAGTGAGAGACAGGCAGAGAGAGGAGAGAGAGGGAAAGACAGGATCCCAGTTTGCCAGTCTAAGCCTATAGCAGCATAACGAAGACCTGGTCCAAGCCTGATCCAGCTCTAACTATAAGCTTTATCAAAAAGGAAAGTTTGAAGCCTACTCTTAAAAGTAGAGAGGGTGTCTGCCTCCGGACCCTGACTGGTAGATGATTCCAAAGGAGAGGGGCCTGATAACTGAAGGCTCTACCTCCCATACTACTTTAGAGACTTTAGGTACGATGAGCAGGCCTGCATGTTGGGAGCGTAGTGTTCTAGAGGGGTAACAGGGCACTATGAGTTCTTTGAGACACTAGGGGCAGAAACCTCGAGCAGAACCAGACTCATGTCAGACACACATCTGCCTCGACCGAGTTGGGTCTTGAAAGAGGGATAGAGGGAGATGAAGAGAGAGAGAGATGATAGTGGAGAGACGGATAGTAGTAGTTGTAGCAGCTGGAGTCTGGAACGTCCACAGCAGCAGAGATCCAGAGGAACCTACAAGACAAGGGAGCTCAGGGACTCCAGGAAGGTCTATGGTTAGAAACTTTAATGGGACAGGAAGATCTAAAGTAAGAGATGGGGTTGAGATAGAATCCCAGTGTGTCAGTCTAAGCCTATAGCAGCATAACTAAGACCTGGTCCAAGCCTGATCCAGCTCTAACTATAAGCTTTATCAAAAAGGAAAGTTTGAAGCCTACTCTTAAAAGTAGAGAGGGTGTCTGCCTCCCGGATCCTGACTGGTAGATGATTCCAAAGGAGAGGGGCCTGATAACTGAAGGCTCTACCTCCCATACTACTTTTAGAGACTTCAGGTACTGAATTTAACTGAAGTTTCAGGTGTTGATAATAGTCTTTCAAATTAACTTCCATGCTTAAAGTGAATTAGAAAAAAAGTAATGCCATCAATGAACTGTTAGTGAATACATTGACTTAACATGTACAGTAAAGCAGAAGATGTAGATCAGGTAGAGTTGAGTTGTTTCCCTGCTCGGTGAGATGTGGGGGAAAGAGCACGAGTCTGAACGGCCTCTTGTAAATATTCCCACGAGCCCCGAGTCTCTGCAGCGAAGCAGTGACTGTGGAAAAAATGTCATCTTTTCACGGAGAGGAAAGGGTTAAAAGGCGCTCGCACACATGTTCTGGTGTTTTGTGACGTCCGCAGTGCGTTGGCTGTGGTTTTGGCTGCGGCCAAGGCCGAGCCGGAGATCAACGGAGGCCATTGTTGCTCCCCGAGTGAGAGAGCCCGGCCTTTCTTTCCACTCTCCCTCTCAGCTCGTCTCTCAGTATTTGTTTAATGTGACATGTTGTACGTGTCGAGTGGACATCATAAATACATCAGAGTCAGCTTCAGTCCTGCCACTGAAACACAACGCTAAGTGTTGTTAATGTGTGATGTGCTGTGTACCCTGCTGCTGACTCATCGTTCTCTTAATGTGAGTGGATGGATAAAAAGAGAGACGAGCAAAGAACATAAGGAGAACTTAAAGAGATCTGGGACTTATTTTTAACACGTATTGGGCTCCAAATGACTGAAAAGCTGCAGAAAGAGGTGAACCAGTAGTTTGCATCCTGCAGCAGTCAGTGTTCATTTCATTAAGGAGAATTATGAGGATAAATGTTCGTCAAGGACTCATTTCTTCAAGACGAAAACGAGACATTGATGAGCTTAAGTGCTTCACTGATAATTAAAACTCTGAAGAACGTTTGTTTTGATTTTGTTAACGAGATGATAACGAGTCAAGACATTAGGAATCCATGTTTCCCCCTGTGCTGTGCGTCTTTAAAGATGGCGTGATGGCTTCCTGTGACAGGCTGAGTTAGTATCTGAGGGGCTCAGTGTTAGCTTGGTCTCTACCTGCAGCAGGTGTGCTTTATGAACCAGAAAGGAGACACAAAGGATGAAGAAACAAAGAGAGAGAGAAAGAAAGGTAGAAAAAGAAAGAGAGTCAGAAAGAAAAAGGAACAAGGGAAAGAGAGAAAGAAAAAAGAAAGAAAGAAAAAAGAAAGAAAGAAAAAAGAAAGAAAGAAAAAAGAAAGAATGAAAGAAGAAAAGAAAGAATGAAAGATGGAAAGAAAGAAAAAAGAAAGAAAGAAAAAGAAGAAAGGAAAGAAGAAGAAGAAAGAAGAAAGAAAGAAAGAAGATGAGGGAAAGAAGAAAAAAGAAAGAAAGATGAGAAGAATGAAGGGAAGAAAAGAAGATGGAGAAGAAAGAAAGATGGAAAGAAAGAAAAAAGAAAGAATGAAAGAAGAAAGAATGAAGGAAGAAAAGAAAGAAAGAAAGATGGAAAGAAAGAAAAAAGAAAGAATGAAAGAAGAAAGAATGAAGGAAGAAAAGAAAGAAAGAAAGATGGAAAGAAAGAAAGATGGAAAGAAAGAAAAAAGAAAGAATGAAAGAAGAAAGAATGAAGGAAGAAAAGAAAGAAAGAAAGATGGAAAGAAAGAAAAAAGAAAGTTTGAAAGAAGAAAGAATGAAGGAAGAAAAGAAAGAAAGAAAGATGGAAAGAAAGAAAAAAGAAAGAATGAATGAAAGAAGAAAGAATGAAAGAAGAAAAGAAAGAAAGAAAGAAAGAAAGATGGAAAGAAAGAAAAACAGAAAGAAAGATGAAAGAATGAAGGAAGAAAAGAAAGATGGAAACAAAGAAAGAAACAAAGAAAGAAAGAAAGAAAGAAAAAAGAAAGAAAGAAGGAAAAAGAAGGGGCGTGGTCAGAGAGCTCATTCTCATTTAAAGGCACAGACACAGAAAACAGCCTGTTCTGAGCAGGGCTGAAAAAGAGGGGTTTACAGGCAGACCAGAATCTGATTTGAAAGTGTTTTTATGAGCAATAAACTTTAAAGACATGTTTTGGGGACCTCTTAGACCAAGATATGTTGATGAGAAAGAGCAGAGTATGTCACCTTTAAAGAGTGAAAATGGTCTGGCAAAAATCAAAGACTATAATGTTTTGAGTTTTCGTCGACTAAAACTATAAAGGGCTGAAAAGACTAAAATGTGACTAAAACTAAAAGTCATTATAGTCTACAGACAAAGACTAAGTCTAAAATAGCCGCCAAACTGACACTGGCAGCAGTGAAACAGGCTGCAATGGCTGCAACATAATCCTGTTCTCCATCAAAGTGCGTCCACTTGAAGTTCCATCTCCCAGATTTAAAAACAGCAGAATGCTCCTTTAAAGGGACGATATGAGTCCATACGTACAGACTGAAGGTACAGAGTGCTCCGGCGCTCCTGTTTGTCAGAACACTCTGTACCTCCTCACGTTGTGTGGTTTGTAGTGCACGTACAAGTGAAATCTTTCCAACGTATGTTTGACTGAGCTCCAGGTTTTGGAGGATTTAGTGAAACGGATGATTTTGAAACTCTCCTCCAAACTGGAGGACGGGGAACTGTGCAGCGAAGAAGACACATTGATTTATTGATCCATCTGAGTTTAAAGAAAAGTCACAGGTTCTAATGACTCTTATCTTCAATAAAAAGTGACTCTTTGTTGATGCATCAGGCGGGATTATCTGACATGTGCATGGTTGAAGTTCAAAGAATTGGGAAGGAATATGAGCTGACTCCTAGAAGTGAACATTTCCGTCCACTTCTGTCTGTATGGATCAATCTGCTGGCTGATTGATTGATTGCTTTGGGCTGCTGATGTCTTAAATCGTCTCCTCTTGTGTCCTCTTGTCCTGTCCCTTTAAAACAGGTCTTGGTTTTGTCTCCTGAATCTTTACGGTAACCCTCTTGAGACCCTTTGTCCTCCCTGTCTTGGCGTCTTTGGTTGCATCCTGACTCCTATAGGTGTAGTTTTGTCTCCTGCCCCTCTAATGGGTCCTGTCCACTTGACTTCCTATGTCCTGTCCCCTCGTGTCCTTGTCCTCTGAGTACCTCAACACCTTCAGTTGAGGTTGTCCTCTTTTTGAGAGTTCATGAAGTTCTTACCCTCCCACCGTCACCCTCAGCGCTGGGCTGCAGCTCCACGAACTGTAACACGGTTTTGACGGACGTCCAGGGGGAGTTCACGTCGCCCTGCTACCCCCAGAAATACCCCAACTCTCAGGCCTGTAAGTGGACCATGCAGGCCCCCGCCGGCTTCATCATCCAGCTCACGTTCCTGGACTTTGACTTGGAGGAGGCGCCGGGCTGCATCTACGACCGGGTGGTGGTGAACACGGGGAACACGGACGTTAGGTTCTGTGGTCCGACGGCCAACGGGCTGACGCTGAACTCGACGGGGGACGTGATGGAGCTGTCGTTCACCTCCGACTTCAGCGTGCAGAAGAGGGGGTTCAGTGTTAGCTTCAGACACGGTAGGTTCAGGGTTTCGTTAGCTCAGAGCAGCTAACGAAAACAGGCGATGATAGTGACCCTGATGGAGACATTGAAACTGTGTTTGGTCTTACTAATCCGACACCTTACTGCAAATGTGGCAAGCCAGATTTGCAGGAGAACGTCTTACAGCACTGATAGAGATGTTGTTGTGTTTAACTTTGATCAAGCTGAAAGTTCTGCAAGGAAAACCGACAAATAAGCACATCTATGAAGAAAGGACCTGATAGATGTGAAGTTTTGAAACAGCTAATGGTTTTAGAGGGTAAATTTGCCTGGGTGTTATTGGCAGGCTAGCTTAAATAGAATAGAATGGATAAAACACATAATGATATAAGTACATGCAGTGGGTAACTAACCCTGTGATCAATGGCAGAAGTCTCCCAGCAATGTCTGCTCTGATTGACACCCAGCCTTAGACTGTATTAATAATGGACGTAGTATCCGTGACGTCACCCTGTTTTGAAGCCGATAGGCGGCGGCGGCAGCCATATTGGAAATGCTGAACTCAACCAGGCAGAGTGTGACGTAAAGGGGCGGGGTTTGAGCCTATTAGCCAACAGCTATGTGTTCCCGCCTGTCAATCAAGTCAGTCATGTCCTTATTTGGGCAAAAACTCGTAATCTTAATATCTTCTGAACCGTCGCGTTAGAAAGAACGGTGTGTACAGTGTGTGCCGATAGAGAGATTAGCTACGTCGACCGAAGCTGTTTTTTGAACCAGACAGTAAACATGTTTATCTCTGCTGTAAAGATCGTCTTTTCTGAATGGGTGTCTATGTGGTTTCCTGTGTTTCTGCAGCCAGCCTCTAGTGGACACTGGATGAACTGCAGTTTATAACACTTCAGCATGGGCTTCATATTTTGAAACCGGAGGTTGCCGCTTGCACCCAGCGTTAGCATCATCTGCAGGCTATGGGTATTTTTGATGACTATCACACAGAGTATTTTATAACGGATCGGACGGTCACGACTTAGGGAAGATTAAGTCCTGCAGGACTACATTCTTAACCTAGCAACTAGGGGTGCAACGGATCAAAAAACTCACAGTTCGGATCGGATCACGGTTTTGAGTCACGGATCAGATCATTTTTCGGATCAGCAAAAAAAATAAAAAATAAAAAGACAAATATAACTTTGTCCTCCATTTATTTTGTAAAACACTTTTAAACTTTTGCCCATTAAATAAAAACAACCATCAACTCAAAATGTACTCTGGGCCCAGTCCTGGCTCATTCACTGCATTTCATGGCATGGCAAGTGAAGGAGCAGAGGAACTTCAAAAGTCTCACTCCATTCTGCTTTCATTTGCTGATTTTCACCGTCCACTTTTCTTTGAGCTGCAAACTGTGAACACACTGTTTTCGTGCATTCTAGGGTCCTACAGCTGGCAAAGTGCCAATATGCAAACTGCTCCATAAACGAAAGTGAAAGTTAAAAATTGCACTCGCAGCAGTGGACTCTAAGGCTGTTTCCGAAATCGCCTACTATACTTGCAGTACGTACTGATATGTCCAAAATTCAGTATGTAGTAAGTAGTATGTGAACAAGAGCAAAATCTGCAGTAAGCCAAAACTCCCCGGATGTCTACTGATTCGGGAAAATATCTCAGTGTGCATCGGACCAGTCTACCTCGCGTACTGTTTCCCATAATGCACAGCGCTCGTTCTGCTTTTTCTTTTTCCTCATTTTTTGACGGGAGGAAATCTGTTTTTGGGTGCTGTGAAAGTTATCAAATTACATATAAACCACTTCCTAACTTTTTAAATCATAAATGGATGCTAAATAAGCTTTTTATTTATCGGCTTCACCGTTGTTTACTTCCGCTTTCCGAAACCGGAAATCCAGCGAAGTCTGGCTCAGCATGCTGCATGACAGATCGGACAGAACAGTCATACTACATACTAAATTCAATTCAGTATGTAGTAGGCAATACCTACTGCCTACTACATTAGTAAGTAGTATGTAGCAGGCCGTTTCGGAAACAGCCTAAGTGACCCAGTAACAGCCTGTCTGCGGATCGTTGACATGGAGACAAGTCCCGGTAAACACGGGGTGACCCGACCAAAACACAGAGTGAAGGAATAACAGTTCGGGGGCCACAAATAGGCGGCCGGATGCAGCAGGATACGGGCCGCGGGCCGCGTATTGACGGCCTCTGGTCTAGTGGGTGCGCGACGGAATTTCATAATGTGGCTCAATCACATTCAGCATTCACTGTATTTCACAGGGAGACCAAAATGCTCCCATACATGTGACTTAAAAGATGCAGGAGGTTTTTCATGTCCCTCTGCTCCTTCACTTACCACGACTACCGCTGCGCCTGACGAGTGAGTGTGGATTGAACATGCGGTCATCACGTGAACACGCGCAACTTTTTTCATCAACCGATCCGCGGACCACCCATAGGAAAATAAATTTAGAGAGGAGATCTCAAAAGTGTTTCATTGATGTCTCCAAGACAACAATGAGATCTGTTTGAAAGCTATATGAGACTACAGCTTATGTCTCCTGTTTCTCATTCTTGCCTCCAGAAAAAAGTTGTAAAAAGTCTCAGCTTAGTCTCCCTTTCAGTTCAAAAGGAGATCTGGTCAAACTCTGAAATGATTCTCAGGTATTTCTCAGGTGTTGTGACTCCTTTTGAGCTCAGGTGGAGAAATCAGGGAGCTCTCTCAACTGTCTCAATCTAACCTCATCCATTTGTTTTTGTCAGACTCAGTTTTTGTGTCTCAAGTTGAGCTCAGATGGAGCAAAGAAAGAGCCTGAGCTCATCTTTTCATGAACATTTATAGTGCCCTGCAAAATTAAGATTTCAATGTAATTGTCCACAAACTTACAATTCTCATTCTCATCCCCCCGGCTCACTACTCCCCACATTTCCTGTCGCTCTTCAGCTGTCCTGTCCAATAAAGGCAAAAAGGCCAAAAATATATTTTAAAAAAAAGAAGAAAATTAGCCATTAATGAGATCTCTCATTTTAAAGTCTCAAATAAGGCTCATGTCATGGTCTCAACTATTTCTCCTAGTGAATTTTAGGAGAAACTAATGAGAAACCAATGAGAACAATTTGAAACTTGAATGAGGCTGAAGTGAGAATCTCAATTTTGTCTCCTGAGACCTAGAAGAGAAAGCCTTGAGCAGTAACATGTTCCTCTGGGCACGTCCGTGCCGATCCGTGGAGAGGCATCCGTACGGATCACGGATCAACGATGATCCGTTGCACCGCTACTAGCAACAGTAAACGCTGGTGGGAAGCGCTCTGAAATTGAGGTCTATAAAGCTCAGAGCACAAAAAACATGCCATCAAACTGTCACTTAGTTTTGCTTTCATAGCAAAGAAAATGATGATTGGATGCTGTGTCCCAATTTGGGGGTAGCATCCTAGTCTGAGTAGCGTAGACCGCGAAGTGAGCAAGCTGGCTAACAAGCTCTGCACTGATAGTTTTAGTTACATGGAGGCTGCATGAATCTGAGTTTGTTGGTCAGTGTTACTTATTTATTTGAGCTTTATGCACTCTGAAAATAATGGATAAAAAGTCAATGAATGCTGGGTGTTGGTGTTCTGCCTGTTTTTGGCTCTCGTGCTGCTGTGTTGAATAAAAAGCGTCACTTACTGCAGCTTTAACTGGAGTTCAAACCCTAACAGCTGCTGATGGCAGACTGGGACGGGATCAGCATCTCACATAGGGATGTACCGACAGACAGACAGAAGTGTGTGTGTGTGTGTGTGTGTGTGTGTGTGTGTGTGTGTGTGTGTGTGTGAAGAGTTTCTGGCTGTGGGTTTCGCGCTTCCTTCCAGCAGCTTCAGCAGAGAGTCGGTCTGCAGGGAGAGTCCTCGTGATGAGGTGTTTCAGAGAGAGAGAGACTCTGAGCGGGGCAGGTTTATTAATTTGAGTTCATCTTCTGGGAGTCTTCAATCCTCCAAAACTTCACTTCATAGAAACAGAAATTTCCCCCATCATGCTCGGCTGTCCAAGACGATTTTTAAAGTCCCTTGTGTATTTTTCTGTTTTGTAATAATGAATTTTTACTCCTCCTTCTGTCTGACTTTCTCTCCTTCCTTATTTACACATGCAATGCATTCATCCTCTACATCTTTCATACCTCTTCTTTATCCATCCATCCTCTTTTTCACACTACTTCTGCACATTCTGCACTATTTTTCTCTCAAACTTGCTTCCTTTCCTTTCTTTCTATCCTCCTCTCTCCTCTTCCTCTCCTTCTCCTCCTCCCTCTAGTTGCCGTGGCGTTGAGGAACCAGAAGGTCACCATAACCGGCGGTAACGGCCAGGTCACCAAAGTGTCCGACTCTGTGTCCATCCCGGTGCTCAGTCACCTGACGCTCTGCTTCGAGCTGGAGCGCACCAACCAGAAGAGTGTAAAGTTCCATGAATCTGCTCAGACATGTTTATGATCCTCGTGTGTTTTTATCTGTCTTTAACTCTTTTCTCTCGCTTCCTTAAAAAAAAGGAGGAGTGGATCTTCACGTACTCCGACAGCAGCGACGGCTCCGCTCTGAGTCTGGGCTCCGATAGCAGCGGGATGAAGATGGTCGTGGACGGAGTGGTGTGTCCGATCAACACCATCCTCCCCGCCTCTGAGTTCACCTCCTCCATGCAGCCCTTCTGCGTCCGTTGGTCATCGACCAACGGCCAGATCGGGGTCTTCTTCAAAGGGGCCTACTGGACCAAGACCTGCTCCAGCTCCAGTGGACACTCTGTGCCGGCTGGGGGGACTTTCCGCTTAGGAGGTGAGACGGCAAGATGAGAGAGGCTCACGAGATATTAACAGTGATGGTGGTGTGAAAGTGTGACGGCCAAATTCAACCAGATCCGTCTCCGATCCGTCACAGCACCAGATCTGAGAGGTTTCTATTCTAGTCAATGTGTTAACTTCCACTGGATCCGCTCCGTTGCATTCCGGCTGCATCTCTGATCCGGCTCTGAAGCGAAAACATCCAGTTAATTTTCAGAATAAAACACTCTACCTCTTTTCGACCGGGGGAGTTTCAGGGCCAGTTTGGGGCCAGTTTCTGGGCCGGTTTCCGGGCCGGTTTCAGGGCCGGTTTGGAGCCAATTTCAGGGCCGGTTTGGAGCCAGTTTCAAGGCCAGTTTCAGGGCCGGTTTGGAGCCAGTTTCAGGGCAGGTTTGGAGCCAGTTTCAAAGCCGGTTTCGGGGCCAGTTTCAGGGCAGGTTTGGAGGCAATTTCAGGGCCAGTTTCAGGGCCAGTTTCAGGGCCAGTTTCAGGTCAGGTTTTAGCCAGTTTCAGGGCAGGTTTCAGGGCCGGTTTGGAGCCAATTTCAGGGCCGGTTTCGAGCCAGTTTCAAGGCCAGTTTCAGGGCCGGTTTGGAACCAGTTTCAGGGCAGGTTTGGAGCCAGTTTCAGGGCCAGTTTCAGGGCCAGTCTCGGGCAGGTTTGGAGCCAGTTTCAGTGCCAGTTTCAGGACCAGTTTCAGGGCAGGTTTGGAGCCAGTTTCAGGGCCAGTTTCAGGGCCGGTTTGGAGCCAGTTTCAGGGCAGGTTTGGAGCCAGTTTCAAAGCCGGTTTCGGGGCCAGTTTCAGGGCAGGTTTGGAGGCAATTTCAGGGCCAGTTTCAGGGCCAGTTTCAGGTCAGGTTTTAGCCAGTTTCAGGGCCAGTTTCAGGGCCGGTTTCAGGGCCGGTTTGGAGCCAATTTCAGGGCCGGTTTCGAGCCAGTTTCAAGGCCAATTTCAGGGCCGGTTTGGAACCAGTTTCAGGGCAGGTTTGGAGCCAGTTTCAGGGCCAGTCTCAGGCAGGTTTGGAGCCAGTTTCAGTGCCAGTTTCAGGACCAGTTTCAGGGCAGGTTTGGAGCCAGTTTCAGGGCCAGTTTCAGGGCCAGTTTGGAGCCAGTTTCAGGGCAGGTTTGGAGCCAGTTTCAAAGCCGGTTTCGGGGCCAGTTTCAGGGCAGGTTTGGAGGCAATTTCAGGGCCAGTTTCAGGGCCAGTTTCAGGTCAGGTTTTAGCCAGTTTCAGGGCCAGTTTCAGGGCCGGTTTCAGGGCCGGTTTGGAGCCAATTTCAGGGCCGGTTTCGAGCCAGTTTCAAGGCCAATTTCAGGGCCGGTTTGGAACCAGTTTCAGGGCAGGTTTGGAGCCAGTTTCAGGGCCAGTTTCAGGGCCAGTCTCAGGCAGGTTTGGAGCCAGTTTCAGTGCCAGTTTCAGGACCAGTTTCAGGGCAGGTTTGGAGCCAGTTTCAGGGCCAGTTTCAGGGCCAGTTTGGAGCCAGTTTCAGGGCAGGTTTGGAGCCAGTTTCAAAGCCGGTTTCGGGGCCAGTTTCAGGGCAGGTTTGGAGGCAATTTCAGGGCCAGTTTCAGGTCAGGTTTTAGCCAGTTTCAGGGCCAGTTTCATGGCCGGTTTCAGGGCCGGTTTGGAGCCAATTTGGAGCCAATTTCAGGGCCGGTTTCGAGCCAGTTTCAAGGCCAGTTTCATGGCCGGTTTGGAACCAGTTTCAGGGCAGGTTTGGAGCCAGTTTCAGGGCCAGTTTCAGGGCCAGTCTCAGGCAGGTTTGGAGCCAGTTTCAGTGCCAGTTTCAGGACCAGTTTCAGGGCAGGTTTGGAGCCAGTTTCAGGGCCAGTTTCAGGGCCAGTTTGGAGCCAGTTTCAGGGCAGGTTTGGAGCCAGTTTCAAAGCCGGTTTCGGGGCCAGTTTCAGGGCAGGTTTGGAGGCAATTTCAGGGCCAGTTTCAGGGCCAGTTTCAGGTCAGGTTTTAGCCAGTTTCAGGGCCAGTTTCAGGGCCAGTTTCAGGGCCAGTTTGGAGCCAATTTGGAGCCAATTTCAGGGCCGGTTTCGAGACAGTTTCAAGGCCAGTTTCATGGCCGGTTTGGAACCAGTTTCAGGGCAGGTTTGGAGCCAGTTTCAGGGCCAGTTTCAGGGCCAGTCTCAGGCAGGTTTGGAGCCAGTTTCAGTGCCAGTTTCAGGGCAGGTTTGGAGCCAGTTTCAGGGCCAGTTTGGAGCCAGTTTCAGGGCAGGTTTGGAGCCAGTTCCAAAGCCGGTTTTGGGGCCAGTCTCAGGCAGGTTTGGAGCCAGTTTCAGTGCCAGTTTCAGGACCAGTTTCAGGGCAGGTTTGGAGCCAGTTTCAGGGCCAGTTTCAGGGCCAGTTTCAGGGCCAGTTTCAACGCGGTTTCAGGGCCAGTCTCAGGGCAGGTTTGGAGACAGTTTCAGGGCCAGTTTCAGGGGCAGGTTTGGAACCAGTTTCAGGGTCATTTTCAGGGCCAGTTTCAGGCCCAGTTTCAGGGCCAGTTTGGAGCCAGCGCTCAATTGAGAACCGTCTTTATTCGTGTTCCAACTGTTAGTGAACCGGCTCCCGGCCGGAAAACCAGTTCCAGAGCAGCTTCAACTCTTTGCTGTTCTAGAACTGCGAACCGCTTACGTCAGGGGCGAGGGGCGGGGTTGTCATGATCAAAAACACAAACCAAACGTGTTTCCTCCATTGTCCTGCAGCGAAAAAATTAAAAGGAATAATGGATTCTGATCCTTACATGGATCTGGTGGAAGTCTTTGGTTAGGCAAACTCAACTTCAAACCTGAATATTACGAGATCAGAACGACGATGTATCCCCATATCCATATTCTGTCCCACTCACTTGTTTGTGTTTTCGTTCAGGGAAGCACAACTTCAGAGGGAACATCTATAACCTCCGGCTGTGGGACTACTCCATGTCGCAGCAGCAGCTGGGCGCGTTAACCTGCGACATGGTGGGAAACGTCATCGACTGGGACAACAGCCACTGGACCATCCCGTCCACTCTGGCGCAGACCGACACCTCGCTCAGCTGCAGTGAGTACAGACACATCTGACCTCAGATCAGATCTCAGTCTCCTTTGAGATCATCGCTTATGGAAGGACCAAATATGATAAACAGCTTTTAAACCATTGATGTTGAACTATATTATGTAAAATCTGCACACACACACACGCACTTCAACACACTCACACACACTTACCCACACACACACAATGCAAAATGTTTCAGTGTGTTCACCGTCAGGGTGGAAAATTAGATCCAGACTTCAGCTCAGCTCTGCGGCGGCTGACTTTCAGACTCCAGCAACCGGCTTGGCTGCCGACCAACAACCTTTCTGAGTCCTGCTCCGTTCAATAACGCCATTATTTGTTCAAACGCACACACACACACACACACAAATAAATATACACACATGCACACACACATTCTTCTGCCACACGATGAGGCAATCGAACCGAATCATGTTGAACGACAGGGTGAGGATGTTGCATGATTTCCACAGTGTTTATTATTAAATGTACTGATACACACACATCTTAAATGTATTATGCACAAGCACCAGCTAATACACACACACACACACACACACAAACACACACACACGAAAGGCCAAGAGCTCTCTTAACACACTTAAGAACCTGAAACCTAGTTTACATAATCAACCGTTTTCTCACCATATTTTAGTAATAACCATGAAAGTGTGTGTGTGTGTGTGTGTGTGTGTGTGTATACACAGAGAAGTGCTATACCTCATATTTAAAAAGCTGTAAATGAGTGTGTACCCACAGGAGGTTAGCCACAGCGGTTTCAGGGAAAGCTCTGCCAACGCTGTACCGACTGTGTGTGTGTGTGTGTGTGTGTGTATGTGTGTGTGTGTGTGTAAGTGCATCAGTGTGAGTGTGTAAGTACATGCTTGTAAGCCTCAGAGACCTATTGTGGTTTTGAAGGTATGCAGGGTTCTGCACAAAGTTTCCTGACTTCACACACGCACACAAGGATGTACTTATTTGCAAATGTCAATGCATGCATGCACACACACACACACACACACACACACACACACACACACATATATATTTAACATGAAGTAAAAGGTGAACATTTTGGAAGTGACGTGCAGCTTTTCTCTGCTGTAACGTGTTTTCTGCTTTGATTTACATGAAGAGAGAGAAAGAGCGAGACACGTCGTATTGCATCATAGTAAAGAATGTTTCATTTTATGTTAAAGTTCATAAAAAATATTAAAATATTCAATTTTCAAGAATTTGGAATCACAAAAATACACAAAAAGTTAAGATGAAACCAAAAAACAAGAAGCGTTTAACTTCTAACACAAAATGTGCGACCACTTCAGAAATCCGAGTCACTGAAAAGCGACGATGCTAACATGCATGGGTGTGACCTCTATAGCGCCCCCTGCAGCAGGTTCTACCTACATGCATGAAATTTGGCAGGCACACACATCATGCCAAGTCCTTCAAAAAAACATCTTACACGCATACCAAAAACCTAACAGGAAGTCAGTTATATCCATTTGATTTCAGATAAGAACAAACTCTTCCTCTGGGTTGTGTTCAATCTCCTTTAAATTCAGTCATCATGTTAAAGACACCTTGAAGACTGAAGCTTTCAAGAGGAGGAGTTTATGTACGTGGTGTTTGGTTAAAGCTGGGAGTAAAAGTTTGATGTTTTTTTTGCTAATTTTAAAAAGTTATGAAGTCGTTACTCTCATCTTTAATGTTAAATCCTCTCCGGATGTAACATGTTTGATAACTGACCTGGTCTGAATAGCTTAGGACCAAGAATTGGTTGAAGCTGGCGCTGTTTTAAATGGTGCTATATTTCATCACAGATGGATTCACTGAATCAACACGTGAGAGGAGATAAGCGCGAGTAGCAAAGACGTTTCAACACGGCTTTAAAATCCTTTTGAACTCAAAAAGCCGTGATCGCAGAGATTGGCCGGTGTTTTGGTTTAAACAGCGACCCTGTTAACTGGAGACTCTCAGCCGGATGCATCCCTCATAAACGTCTTTAGACCATCATTAAATATCTGATGAGGATATTTTGAAATCTTAATAAAAACTAAACTAGTTTGCATTCCCAGGAACTCCCTCTGTGTTTCAACAGCTGTGTAAACTCCACAAACACTGACACGTTCAGCTGAAGGTCTCCAGTTTACAGGGTCACTTTTAAAACCGGAACACCAGGAGGAGAGACGCATTCACGGTGGGCTGAGAAAAGACTACTGTTACAAGCTGCTAAATCAAGAGAATCACAGCTTCTTCATTTGAAAAGTACACACATACAAAAAAGATAGAACAAATAAAAATTAATGAAAGAAAGAGAAATCAAGTGAATGACAAAAACAATGACTGTGAATGGTTTTTGGAAAAAAAATGTCAGAAAAAAATGTTGAGTAAAAAATTATAAAAAAAAATTTAAAAAAAAATTGAGAAAAAAAATTTTGACAAATGTTTTGGCAAAAAAAAATTGACAAAAAAATTTTTTTGAACAAAAATTTTTTTTGGAAACATTTTTTTTGGGAAAAAAAATTTGACAAAAAAAGATTTGGGACAAAAATTTTTTGGGAAAAAAAATTAAATTTGACAAAAAAATTTACAAAAAAGAACCCTGTCGAAAATTTTTTTTTCCTCAAACTTGAAATTGTGCTCCAAAAGCAGAAAAACATGAAAGAAAGTGAAAATGTTGTGCCTGCGTTTAAAAACATGGAACAAACAATGAATGAATCAACAAATACTGACACGTTCAGCTGAAGGTCTCCTGTTTACAGGGTCACTTTTAAAACCGGAACACCGGGAGGAGAGACGCATTCACGGTGGGCTGAGAGAAGACTACTGTTACAAGCTGCTAAATCAAGACAATCACAGCTTCTTCTTTTGAAAAGTACACACACATACAAAAAAGATAGAACAAATAAAAACTAATGAAAGAAAGAGAAATCAAGAGAATCACAGATGAAAAAAACAATTACTGTGAATGTTTTTTGGAAAAAAATGAACAAAAAATTTTGAGAAAAAAATTTGAAAAAAAAATTGACGAATTTTTTTTTGACAAATGTGTTGATAAATGTTTTGACAAAAAAAAATTTGACAACATTTTTTGGGACAAATTTTTTTTTTGAAAAAAAATTAAATTTGACAGAAAAAAATTGACAAAAAAGTTGACCCTGTCGAAAAAATAAATTTTCCTCAAACTTGAAATTGTGCTCCAAAAGCAGAAAAACATGAAAAAAAGTGAAAATGTTGAAAACACTGACACTTTCAGCTGAAGGTCTCCAGTTTACAGGGTCACTTTTAAAACCGGAACACCGGGAGGAGAGACACATTCACGGTGGGCTGAGAGAAGACTACTGTTACAAGCTGCTAAATCAAGAGAATCACAGCTTCTTCTTTTGAAAAGTACACACACATACAAAAAAGATAGAACAAATAAAAACTAATGAAAGAAAGAGAAATCAAGAGAATCACAGATGTGTGTGATGTTATTGTGGACGGAGGGCGGAATAAAAACACTGAGCTTAATCTACCAATCAGACACGTTCAGCATTGCAGGCCCCCGCCCTCTGAAAGTCCAGGTACCTTTGGAAAGTACTACCCCCCTAGCAGGGGCTTTTTAGAGATTATCTACCCCTGAACTAAATTTAGACCCTGGGTCGAAATGCCCCTTAAGCGTCCCATGTATAGAGGCTACCATCCTCGGTGCTCTGGCCCTATTTATCCCAAAACAAAATATCATAATGAGCTCAATATCTTAATTTATGATCCGTTAAAAATGCGCCAACACTAATCTCTGACCGCCAATCAGGACATCCTTCTTACAACCTTTGAAATGCAGCTAATCTGAGCCTTCATTTCAGTCTGTCTGTTGATGTCTCCCCATGGAGCTGTCTAATTCCTGGCCCTGTAGACCACCTTGACTCTGCCCCTCTCTCCCTCAGTGACTGACCCTCCATGTTAAACCCATCATCCCCCTGATGTGACTGATGCCTCGTACCCCTCCTGTTTTTAATCATCAGTAAAGACACCTTGACTTTGTCTCGTCTTTAAGCTGTTGCTGATTCTGTCATGGCGTGTTATTAACCACCTTCTCATTTTGCAGCCGTTCATTAACTCATCCCTGCATCGACTAATTGATCTCCTGTAAATGTGATACCTCATGTGTGTCCGTGAAGTGAGGGACCGCCCATGTTTCAATGAACTGATGCTTTGTATTAATTGATGTCTGCCAATCTGCTTCTCTTCACAGTCTGCTACCCTCATTGCATTCACTTAACTACTGCTGCGCCAACTAGTGGTGAGTGCTGCTAACACCCTGCTAATGTTCGTCCATGCCCGTTTGTTTGTTCGTGCGTGAGACTTGGAGTGTGACAGCATTTGCTTGTGCTAACAGAGATGATGCATGAATGAGAATGTGTAAATAAGGAGATCTTTCCCAAACATTTCATCTGCAGTGCTCAAGATTCTTAAGATCTGTTTGCTGAGGCGGTTTTATTAAACTGGCGTCCACTGGATTTCAGTGAGTCCAGGTATTCAGGACTTTCAGGTCCCTAAAAACACACCATACTGGACGCCTACAGCTGAGGAACTCTGGTGTCTGTCACAGTGTCATCCTGGTGCACTGACTGGAAAAACTCTCCCTGTCAAAGAGCTTCAGGCTGTCTTTGAACCTCTTGAGCAGAAATGTCTCCCAGTGTCATGAAAGATAGAATCAACAGGAAGTATGGAGAGTAAAAGCAGGCAGGGACCCTTCAAATGCCGCTCTATTCTGTTGTCATCAAACAAGGTTGAGCTGGACTACATTGAATAGTGAAGCTGGTTATGCTAAATGGGGCGGAGCTAACTTCCTGGTACAACCATAGGCTGTAGAAATAATGGACGTAGTATCCGTGATGCCACCCATCTGTTCCTGAGCTCAGTTTTGAAGCCAATCGTCGGTGGCGGCCATATTGGAAATGCTGAACTCAACCAAAAGAGTGTGACGTAAAGAGGCGGGGCTTGAGCCTCCTAGCTAACAGCTATGTGTTCCCACCTGTCAGTCAAGTCAGTCATGTCCTTATTTGGGCAAAAACTCCTAATCTTAATATAAACATGTGTATTTCTGCTGTAAAGATCGTCTTCTTTGAATGGGTGTGTATGTGGTTTCCGGTGTTTCTGCAGCCAGCCTCTAGTGGACGTTCGATGAACTGCAGTTTATAACACTCTCACGTCAGAACGTCGTCTACTCTGCAGGATCTGCAGAAAATACTGCATCACGCTCTGACCTACCGCCGCCCCGACTCTGCAGGCTTCCACTGCTGCACTGATTCAATAATTAGCCATAAGTAAAGATGAGCTGAACTTAATTGATCCCCAAAGAGGAGAGTGGGTAATCCCAGCAGCAGGACGCCACAGTGGATTCATTAGAAGAACTAAAGTTGACACATTAAATCATGGATTACAGATGTTTAAAGATGGAGGAGGATGGATGCAGAGGCTTCAGAGTGTCCGGTGCACGACAGAAGGACTCACTCTGGGGACGGTCTGAGTGAAATGTTGTGTTCCAGCCTTTGGATCATCTCTGAACTCTGAGGTTTACAGGAAGGATTAGGGTCAGGTATCTGTGGTCTCATCTGAAGGCTGCAGTGTTTGGACAGGAAACTTTACAACCTCAGACTCAACTAACTCGGACAGTTTCCATCTTCAGTGATGGAAGTTTTACAGACGCACTCTCTCTGAGCCTTCAGGTGTCCTCGCCGTGTTTATGGAAATACGGTCGCCCTCTGTTCACGGTCTCAGCAGATGTGTGTCTAACATGAGTCTGGTCCTGCTGGAGGTTTCTGCCTGTTAAAGGAAGTTTGTCCTTGCCACTGTAACTTGCTAAATCCTGCAAAGTGCTCTGCTCATGGTGGATTAAGATGAGATCAGACTGAGTCCTGTCTGTAAGGTGGGACTGGATCTTATCCGGTCTTGATGTTGGGTCTTTGTTACCCTATTATTGCAGCGCCTGGATTATCTTCATATTTAGACACAAACTGAATCTGATTCTTTGTCTGAAAGCAGCTCAGGTTGAATTCTGGTGCAAAACTTTGAATCCTCTCTCACATCCAACCTTTGGTTTTCTTTGAAGACATTTAAACATCCATGAGCGTGTTTTCATCAAGAGGAATTTATTATTTTTAAGGGCAATATGAATGGCAGGATTTTAACATTTTATTACATACATTTCATTCATATTTTTATATTTTATATTTCTGACTTTTGTTACTTCTTCTTCTTCTTCTTGTTATTATTATTATTATTATTATTATTATTATTATTATTATTATTATTATTATTTTTAATGTTACTATTATAATTATTGCTATTTTTATATTTCAATTTTTATTATAACTCTTTTATTATTATTATTATTATTATTATTATATTATTATTATTATTATTATTTTCATTATTGTCATTGTATTATTATTATTGTTATTATTATTTTTATTATTATTTTTTTTATTATAATTTTTATTATTACAATTAATATAATTATTGCTATTTTTGTCATTATTATAATTATTTCTTTTTTTATATTTCAATTTTTACTATAACTCTTTTTTATTATTATTGTCATTTTATTATTATTATTTGTATTATTATTTTTATTATTACAATTTATATAATTATTGCTATTTTTGTCATTATTATAATTATTAATTTTTTTATATTTCAATTTTTATTATAACTCTTTTTTATTATTATTGTCATTTTATTATTATTATTTGTATTATAATTTTTATTATTACAATTAATGTAATTATTGCTATTTTTTTCATTATTTTAATTATTTCTTTTTTTATACTTCAATTTTTATTATAACTCTATTATTATTATTATTATTGTCATTTTATTATTATTATATGTATTATTATTTTTATTATTACAATTAATATAATTATTGCTATTTTTTTCATTATTTTAATTATTTCTTTTTTTATATTTCAATTTTTATTATAACTCTTTTTTATTATTATTATTATTGTCATTTTATTATTATTATTTCAATTGTTATTATAACTCTTCTTCTTATTACAATTATTATTATTTTATATATATTTATTTTTTAATTATTATTATCTATCCACTCTTTGCACCGTTTGGATCATGTTGTGCATTTTAATTTTTTATTTTTGGTTTCATCAAAGTCAGAGAAAAGTCTGATTTGTTCATTTTTTTTATTCCTGGACTTCATTCTGTTTGTTGTTTTGGTGTTTTAATGAGTTATGTAACCTTGTGTCTAAGGTTGTAAATATTCCAGGATTATAAAGTAATTATAGAAAATCCTAAAAAACTGACATCTAATCAAAACCACCCTTTAGTAACCGCCGGGCTCGCTGCTGCAGAGTTGAAAAGGTGAACCCAGTCTTGAGTTTTGGGTTACAGCTCAAATTCCTAATGATTTTTTGGTTAATGGGTTTTCCATGCTGAATGTTTCCTCCTCCTCCTCCTCCTCCTCCTCCTCTTCCCGACATCAGAGCCTCCAAGTCCTCCACGTTTCCTCCAAGAACATTTCACACTTCTCTCTTTCTCCCCGCGGAGAGGTGCGCTCGATTTGTTTACCCTGAAAAAGTTGACTTTGTCTTTACGAGCCGACCGAACCGCTCTGAAGCGTCTGAGGCCGGTTTAATGTTCCTCTCTGTGCGGTAATGAGGCTGACGGAGAGAGAGAGGGAGAGAGGGAGAGGGAGAGAGCTGTCGCCAGGCGCCTGCAGAGCCGTGTCTGTGTGTGTGTGTGTGTGTGTGTGTGTGTGTGTGTTTTATACGTATGCATGTGTGTCCAGGCTTCATTAGTGTATACTGTGTTTCTATACGTTGGTGCATGCAGCTTTTCTTTCATGTGTTATTGAGTCCAGAGGGGAACTCGGACACATAAACAGTTCATGGTGGAGCCTGTCAGTCTGTGTTTGTGTCCTACCTTCACTCATACCTGTGGGCTTCCTTTATTGGTTCTCCTTTTAAAGGTGACATATCATGCAAAATTGACTTTTTAATGGTTCTTTACCTGAAATATGTGTCCCTGTCTACAAACCCCCCGAGAATGAAAAAAATCCATTCTGCCCCTGTTCTGATTTCTCCACCTTTCTGTAAATGTGTGTGAAACCAGCCGTTTCAGACTTCCGTGTTTTTGTTACGTAACAACAATATCCGGTCTGTAACAGGAAGTCAGAGCTCGGAGCTTGTTCAGCCCATAGACTGTATAAAATACAACTCAACCCCTCCTCCGTTTTTCATTACCTGCACACATGTGTGCTAACAAGGAGCTTAGGAGGGAGGCATGCTAGTTGTAGGCTGTCTTAATAAACACAAAGGTCAGTTTTACTCCCCACGTCTGCAGATTTGAAGATCTAGTGGATGATTTTTATTTGTCATGGATAAGTGCTAGCGCTAATTAGCATAGCCACATAGCTATATGTTCATAGCTGTAGCTGTAGCTGTAGCTGTAGCTGTGTACCAAGACACACGACTACATACTGACAAATAAAACAACAAGAAACACTAAATCTGTGACCAATCCTTCAGAAAAGGTCCCGCTGCCTTTCTGGCAGAGGTTGGTTTTACTCCCCACGTCTGCAGATTTGAAGATCTTGTGGATGATTTTTATTTATCATGGATAAGTGCTAGCGCTAGTTAGCATAGCCACATAGCTACATGTTCGTAGCTGTGTACCAAGACACACGTCTACATACTGATAAATAAAACAACAAGAAACACTAAATCTGTGACCAATGGTTCAGAAAGGTCCTGCTACAGGCGCCTCTCCGTCAGGATCAGATTCTGGATCAGATTCAGAGGGTTGAAGTAGCGCGATCTCTGAGCAGCCGTGTATATTCAGCCAACATGTAAACATTAGATCAACGTGCTGGAGAGCCGAGGCACATCCACTTCCTGAGGGGGCGTGGTCAGAGAGAAAACAGAGTGTTCTGATGAGGACTGAAGAAGAGGACTTTTCAGGCAGACCAAAATCTGATTTCAAAGTGTTTTTTTGAGCATAAACTTTAAAGACATGTTTTGGGGACCTCTTAGACCAATATATATTGATGAAAAAAAGCGTGATATGTCACCTTTAAAGTTATATGTTTCAGTCAGACTCACTAGGAGTGAATAAGCCGCCTCCACTTCCTCCGTGGTGAATCCTTCTCTGTTTGTGAGACTTGAGCACAAACTATTTTCCCTACAAACATCCAAACCATCGTGAGCAGCAAATGGAAAAGCTGATTAAAGTGGTGAAAAAGCCAAACACACAAGTGTCCGTTCAAATGTTACCGCTATGAAGCACATTAATAAAAGCGGACATGAGCCAACTATAACAGCTCCTCGCCGTGTTTAGTGAGCGCTTGTTCCAGTATTGACGGCGAATTAATCCTCCGCCTGCTGTTCCCGCAAATTATAGATCCCCGTCTTCTGTCGGCGCGGTGACACCCTGACAGAGACACGAGGACGACACGCAGCCTGGAAAATAATGTGCTGCTTTTAATTTCATGTTGCTGCTCCGATTGTCCTGTAATTCCAACAGGCTCATTGTGTGCGGATGATTTTTCCCTTTAATAAGATAGTGAAAAGATGGATTTGTGTGTCTCTCCCTGCAGATAACACACACACACATTCACACAGTGTTAAGAGTGACTCTCCCTCTCCACCTGCTGCTCAGTGATTAGATGAATGCACGCTTATTATTAGAGATGCTTCTCTTTATCTGCCTCCGACCTGGCCGACGTGTCCTCCTCTTGAAGAGCTCAGCAGAGCCGCACAAAGGAGCATTCATTTAAACCGATGACAACATGCTGCAGAGAGGAAGATAAGGAGACAGGAGTGGGACGGAGAGAAAAGAGAGGGCAGGGAAAATAAGAGGAGAAAGAATGGAAGGAGATTAAGAGAGGAGGAGAGGACGAAGATACGGACACGGAAAACATTTAGAACAAAGTTTCAGGAAGTATCCCACATGTGCTTAAGTATCTGATGTATGTTCGCAGGTTTATAAAACAGTGACCTTTGACCCTATAACCAACGTGTTGTTGACGAATAAAGCTCCCTAAAAGTGAAGCCAAAACATTCAGAGCTCCCCCTGCTGGCTGGCTGCAGTATAGGTCATAAACCCTGCCTCCTCCATCAATCAATCTTTATTTGTATAGCGCCAAAACGCTTTTACAAACATAGGAGGTCTAGACCGCTCTATGTCAAATTATGAACAGAGACCCAACTTCAAGACAGGGTAAGACTCAGTCTGACCCCACCTTAATCCATCATGAGCATTGCACATTGCAGTATTTAGCTAGTTACAGTGGTGAGGAAAAACTTCTTTTAACAGGCAGAAACCTCCAGCAGGACCAGACTCATGTTAGACAGCCATCATGCCTCGACTGAGTTGGGTCTGGAAAGACAGATAGAGGGGAGTAAGAGAGAGAAGTGATAGTGATGAGACGAGTCGTAGAAGCTGTTGCCGCTGGAGTCCAGTACGTCCGTATCAGCTGGAGTCCAGATCGTCCGCAGCAGGAGGACGTCTACGGCAGCTCAGAGGAATCTACGAGACAAGGGAGCTCAGGGACTCCAGAAAGGTCTATGGTTAGTCACTTTAATGGGACAGGAAGAGTTAAAGTAAGTGATGAGGGGGTTGGGGGGAAGGGGGTGAGCTAGGATCCCAGTGTGTTAGGGCGCCAGTTCCCCCGGTAGTCTAGGCCTATAGCAGCATAACCAAAGCTGGTCCAAGCCTGATCCAGCTCTAACTATAAGCTTTATCAAAAAGGAAAGTTTGAAGCCTACTCTTAAAAGTAGAGAGGGTGTCTGCCTCCCGGACCCTGACTGGTAGATGATTCCAAAGGAGAGGGGCCTGATAACTGAAGGTTCTACCTCCCATACTACTTTTAGAGATTTTAGGTACAACTAGCAAGCCTGCATGTTGGGAGCGTAGAGTTCTAGAGGGAGATGGGACATCAGCTTTCGTTAGAATAAGTTATTTGATATTAAAGGGATATTTCAGTGTTTTTGAAATGAGGTTGTATGAGTTTTATGTTGCTATTAATTGTACTAGCCAGAACGGATGCCGCTCAGCTCGGCCCCTTTGATGGCAAAATGCAAGGAACAACAGCGCGCAAGCTAGGCTACAGTTTTCAGCAGATTCTGCCTTGTCATTTTGCCAATTTTGAAAGACTCTGACCCGAGCACTCATCTGGGCTTAGGTGTACGCTCTTCTGGGATATTTTTCAGTACTTCACTCCACTGCGCCACCAAAACGCCTGTTTGTTTTTGCACTATTTGGACGCAACACAGATGTGCTCTTCCGCCTGCAGCGCACAGAGATGATTACATGGGTCGGAGTCTTTCAAAATTAGCTAAATCATGTGGCAGATCTGGCCCCATCTGCAGAAACTGTAGCCTAGCTTGCGTGCCGTTTCCCTCTGCAGTTTCTCATTAAAGGGGTCGAGCTGAGCGGCATCCGTTGTGGCTGGTACAAATACCAGTGACATAAAACTTGTACAACACCACTTCAAAAAAACGGACCTATCACTTTAAAAAGAGAGGATGTGACGTCATGATTGACAGCTCTGTTGTCCAATGAGGCTTTTGCAGCACTGTGTGCACCGGATTATCAGAGTAGAGGAGGAACAGTGAGAGGAAACAAACATGGTTTCTGTCACAGTGTCCATGTTTCTGACTAGTTTTGTTTGAATTAGTTATTTGATTTTATAAAAATAGGTATAAAGCAGGAAAAAGAGGAGGGACGGATGAAATGTCTTTTTTAGATCCAACTTTCCTTCAGTATTTTGACTTTTTTCTCAGAGTTCTGACATCAGGCAGAGTTCTATTCCATTATCAACGCCATGATTGACAGCTCTGTCGACCAATGAGGCTCCTGCAGCGCTGTGTGCATCGGTTGATCAGAGTAGAGGAGGAACAGTGAGAGGAAACACAACAAACGCTAACACAAGAGTCATTGAACTTTCCATAACCGTGAGTGTCTGCTTCTAACCCACACAAGAATCTGTGACGCTGTGGACTGGATCCACCTGAGGAAGTGACAACACTAACAGGAAGTTAAGTGTGTGTCATGGTTAGAAGAACGGGCAGGTGTCAATACTGATCTCTAAAGCGCCAAATCAAAAAGGCAGTGTCCTTCATGGAGGGGTCAGGCCCTGGGTCGTACAACAGAAGGAGGTGGAAACACGTCGTCCATTTTTAAAAAACATCAATCAGGTGCAGGAAATAATGGACCTGACGCCAGCTCATTGAAATGATGGTTGCACAGCTTTGAGAGCTTTACTAAAACATGTATTTATATTCTAAATATGTCAATGATCTAACCCCAGAGCCTCTTTAGACATCTACCCAAACAGTGCTAGACGAAACTGGCATTTTGCCACAGTGTCAACAGGCAGAGGTGAAGAGTGCTCGACTCCTTACACTAACTGATTTTATTTGGTGTGTGTGATCACCTTGCTTTTGAGAATCATTTATTGTGATTATGTGGTTTTGACCAATCAGTATGAAGTCTTTCACACAGCTGGGTAGCTTAAGGAATCCATAAAAGTTGCAGTTTCCTTAAGCGTGTCCAACCAGGTGACATTTAATGACGTTAGGGAGTCCCAGCCTTAAATATTCCCACTAACACTCCCCGAGTTACATCACCTGTCTTACAGCACGGCGTGATTCATGCCAGACATGAGAGGGAAAAAAAAGGTGAGGGCGTCAGAGGGTCAAGAAAAGAGAAGTCTGCAAGGAGAGTGAGTGGTGTTTGGAGCCGGGAAGGGAGGAGGAGGCAGGGAGGACATAAAGGAAAGGAGGAGAGGAAAAAAGAGGTGGATTATGACGGGGCAAAAATCCTCGCCGTTCTCACCTCTTTTCATCCTCCTGCCGTCCACCATTACCAAATTCCTGCTTTTTCACTCGGGTGATCACTGCGATGATTTGCTGACATTCTCTCCAGCACATTCCTCCTGTTACAGCCAGTGTGTGTGTCCCTGTGTGTGTGTCCCTGTGTGTTTGTCCCTGTGTGTGTGTGTGTGAACAAAGTCTCTGCTTTCACTGCCCTGCCTGTTCTCCCACTCTCTCTAAAGGCCTGTGAATATTCAGTATGTGTGGGCCGGAGCCGGGCGCAGGATTACATTTCACATGGCCAAAGCACTTGAGGAGCGCTCGTTTTTTTGGCCGCTGTAGGCGCACAGTTGGTCAGACAGACTGTCCCTGAAATAAAACATCAGGAATTCGATCCCAGCAGGACGCCAATCCCAGTCCCGCCGCAGCCCACAAAGTGTTATTGATTGGGAGTCTGCGTGCTTTTAAAGAACTCAAAGTGTGAGAAAGTTTCCTGAGTGCAAAACGTTCACCCAGGAAAACATTTACATTTACACCTCTGGTGCAATGCATGCTGGGATCAAATTCCAGCCCTCTGCAACCTGCAAAGGGTTTTTAATATAGATGCTAGATGGATGGATGGAGTCTGCAGTATAAAGCTAACCGACTCACCTCACTTTCGTGTGACTTTGAGTTGAATTAACCGCCAATTTAATGGATTAATACGTGTGTTTTAATCTTCCCTCCCCTCCCTGAAGGTGTCTCCCCGCCCACCGACACACCCCTCGCCACCAGCTGTGACTCCCCTGGACTGGGCTGCCCAGGTAGGAAGATCTGACACACCTGCATGTCTAACACTAATCTTCTCCGGCTAAACTTTTACAGATATATATATTTTTTTAAATGTAACAGAGCTATTTATGAACATTTTTCTATCCTCACCATCACAGAAATGGTTGAAAACGGCCATATCAGCATGCATGTTTGAATTTAGCGTCTTCTTTAGCTAGCGTCAATAGCAAACAGTGTTCTTTAAGCTGTTAGTTAGTGTCTGATATTTACATGAACAAATTTTCAAAAGGCTCCAACACCACAAACACTCTATCTCCTGTCCTTCTGCATGACCCAGAGGTGAAGTTCAGGGACTGAATTAGCTAGCAGACAGCTAACACTCCCGCCTGTCACTCAAAGAGGCCACGCCCCTAATTCCTTATGTATAAATTCAGCCCTGTACAGTTGTCATAAACAGATAAATGACCTATAAAGACTAAAACTGCGTTTGTATCAGGCTGTAAACATGTTTAATTCTGCTGTTGTGTTTTTAACATGGGGCTCTATGGAGGCTGACTCACTTTAAGAGGCAGCCCCTAGTGGATGCTGGAGGAACTGCAGTTTTTGGAACTTCACCTTTAGCTAATTTTTTAAAGATTTTTCAGATATCATGTTTCCTCTCCTCCAACAGAGGAAACTCACTATGAGAACCATCCTCTAAAGAGGAACAGGGAATGATCTTCATTTTTAATGACCGCCTCTGATTCAATGACTGCTCACTTCAAGCAGAGATGATGTAGTAACCGGGCAAAAGCCCTCACTGCTTTGAACAAAATGAGTCTTGTTTGATGTCAGAGCCACCCTATTAAACTTTCACTGTTCAAACAAATCTCCAACCAATGAACCGACCGACCGACCAACCAAGATGTCTGGACATCTTTTGATCTGTGAATCAATACCAACTGGGAATCGTGGATTGGCGGTAACTCTAACTTCTGACATTAACTCTTCATCCATCTGCAACCAGTTCTGCAGACTCTCAAATATGTCTTGATCATGTTATTTTCTACTTAAACCTCTGCTGTAGTCCTGTACGATATCGATGCAACGTGTACATACAGGGTTTGAGAACTGAGCTCATTTCACTGTGATGCCTTCTAACATGACAGACATAACAAGACAAACTAAAACTATACAACATTAACCTTCAGATTTAAGCTGCTATCGTAACCAACATGAGCTCACATACTGCTGTCAATAGAGAGATGACCCTTGGAAGTGTCATCTCAGGCATGCCCTTATTTGGGCAAAACTCATAATGTATTCTCTTCAAAAAGGGCGGGTTAAAAAAAAAGCAGTGGGTGCCGATCAATAGATTAGCTATTAAGACAAAACTCGTTTTTTGTACCAGGCTGTAAACATGTTTATTTCTGCTGTAAAGATCGGCTTCTTTGAATGGGTGTGTATGTGGTTTCCAATACTTCCAAAGCCAGCCTCTAGTGGACGCACCACAGCATACGGATATGAGAAACATTCATACCACGTGTATTATTTTTTAAAGTTTGACTGCTCCCCCATTCAAATGAATGGGGAAGATGGATTTTTTTTACCTATATTGCAACCAGCCACCAGGGGGCAGTCACACTGCTGAAAGCCTCACCACCAGCCACCGGAACCTCTCCCTTGGTGCCGATAGAGAGATTAGCTTAGTAGAGCCAAGCTGTTTTTTGTACCAGGCTGTAAACATGTTTATTTCTGCTGTAAAGATTGGTTTCTTTGAATGGGTGTGTATGTGGTTTCCGGTACTTCCAAAGCCAGCCTCTAGTGGACGCTCGAGGAATTGCAGTTTATAGCACTTCTGGATTGGCTTCAATTCTCGGACTACGGATGATCTGAAGAGACTACTAGTTGTTTAAACAGCAGTTTGAAGTCTGACTAAGCAACCACTCAACATCTCTCAGGAAACAGTCGAAATTAAGCATGATTTATCGAACACGACTTAACCATAGACTGTAAATAAAATGGACAGCGTTGCTCCGCCTCTTCCCGTTGTACGGTTCTGAAGCCAAAAAATCCCTCTCCTGGGCGCCGCCATTGTGCAGCCAGAGCCTGTGAAGCCACTGTAATAAGCTCCGCCCTACAGCGTGACGTCACAAGACGCTGTGTGTCCTTTATTGTTAACCCGGAAGTAAAACCCCGTTTTTTAAACTCTAATAACTAACGAAAAAGAAACTTTTCTGGAAAAAGAGGCCTTGAACACAAAACACTCAAATACTAACTACATATCACCACAGCATACGGATGTGAGAAACATTCGTACGACGTGTATTTATTTTTTAAAGTTTGACTGCTCCCCCATTCAAATGAACGGGAGAGACAGATTTTTTGACCTATAATGCAGCCAGCCACCAGGGGGCAGACACACTGCTGAAAGCCTCCCCACCAGCCACCGGAACCTCTCCCTTGGACTTAACTCAGGATCACAAAATCTGCAGGTAACAATGTCAACCAGTTTGCAGAGTGTGGCTAACACAAGCAGAGCTAGCACCAACACCCCTCAGTCCTCCTTGCAGGTTGACATCCTCATGCCTGTGCTGGTTCCTCATCACTCCGGTGGAGTTGTTATATGTCAGTTTAACCAGACACAGCCTACATACAACTTTATCTTCATTTACCAGATCAACATACTGACAAACCAAGCCGTGCTACGAGACAACATCTGTTATCTTGTTTACATCCAGGTAGTAGAGCTTTTAGAGCATTATGGCAGTTGTCCTTAACTCGGTGGCTATGACCCAGCTTATACACAACATATGACAGGTGTATGACTGGTGCAGACTAGTGAGAGTGACTCTTTAGTCGACTAAATGCTCACATTATAGTTTGTACCTTGGATACCCTAACCCAGGGATTCAAAAACTTTTCAGCCCATGACCCCCAAAATATAGGTGCCATAGACTCGCGACCCCCACTGTCCCTCAAAGTGGTTTAATGTGGCTTCATTTAGCTGGTCTGCAAAAAATGATCCCACTTATATGAGCAATGTGGCTTTTAACTTAGTCTTTAACCTGCTGCTACCATAGACTGTAAATAAAAATGGACAGCGTTGCTCCGCCTCTTCCCGTTGTACGGTTCTGAAGCCAAAAAATCACGCTCCTGGGTGCCGCCATTGTGCAGCCAGAGCCTGTGAAGCCACTGTAATAAGCTCTACCCTACAGCGTGACGTCACAAGACGCTGTGTGTCCTTTATTGTTTCACTCCACGGCGGCTGTGAATCAAAGGAAACAGGAAGTAAAACCCCGTTTTTTAAACTCTAATAACTAACGAAAAATAAACTTTTCAGGAAAAAGAGTCCTTGGACACAAAACAGTCAAATACTAACTACATATCACCACAGCACACGGATGTGAGAAACATTCGTACGACGTGTATTTATTTTTTAAAGTTTGACTGCTTCCCCATTCAAATGAACGGGGGAGACGGATTTTTTTACCTATACTGCAGCCAGCCACCAGGGGGCAGTCACACTGCTGAAAGCCTCACCACCAGACACCGGAACCTCTCCCTTGGCTGCTACTGATGCTTTTGATCATTAACTGTTCACTCACCCTAAATTTAGGAGTCCTCTGGCGACAAAGAAAGGCAGAAAACTCATTACATTTTCTATTTTCAAGGTTTTATTTCAAGTTTAGCTACTATTTTTGTCAACATTTTTTACTATAATGGGTAAAATTTTCTATTTTTAGATTACTTCTATCAACCGACCCACACTTTGGGAACCCCTGCCCTAACCTAACCTCAAACTCCCAACCTCGGATGCTTCGGCTCCATTTTATCCTCCACTCAGCTTCTCAGGATGGTGCTTTTAGCTGCCAGTCTCTGCTCCATGTGCCTTGTTAGGAAATCCCAACGCCCCCTCAAGTTTCCAAAACCCATAGAGCCTCTTAAAATCCCTCAAAATATACCTTGCTGTAGAGGAACTCTCACACCTGAAGCAGACTCGAGTTTGGGCCTCCCCAAAGCCACGAACCAGTTCCAGCTTTGAGCTTTTTCCAAAGACTGTCAGCAGACTTGTGTCAGTCTGACAGAATAAGGAGATAGGGATATGAGTGAGGATGTGCAGGAAGGAGAAAGAGACAAAGTGTTGTTAGTTAAAAAGAAGAAGTGTTAGGTTACCATTGATAACAAGAGAAGATAGACACTCTGAAGATGACACCTTTTGCCAAGGTGTCTTAATAAGTGAGGATTAGTTTTCACATTTAGAATACATCACAGATGAATCGATAACCAAGTGTGGAGTAAAGTGTTACAGACGTCAAGAAGACGCTTTCTGTTAATGTGCATTTCCATCCCCCGCTGTCATGTGAACATTAGGAGATGGAAACTAATTCTTCCAATTATTCCAACACCACATGAATGCAGGGCTGCCCTCCAAGTGGTGTTATTAAACCACTGCAGAGGAGTGCACAAACATTTCCAAACGCTTTCTCTCTGATTTCGTACGAATGTTCCTTAAAAATGGCTTTCATGGAGAAGAATGAGAACGGAGCTCTTTGGTGTGGAGGATTTCTTGTTAAAACAAAAGGTCTGAGACTTTGTGTTCGGCCCTTCAGATTTATGATGTGGGCTCTTTGAGGAAATGGAGTTGGCTCCAGAAGAAAACAGGAGAGACGTCAAAGAAGGACAAGAATCTCCATCACTTTGTCGAAAAAAGAGGAAATGATTGAAAAGAAAACAGATGTTGAATTCTCGTGTTCTCACTTGACCCCTCGTTTCAGCTCCAGAGTCTGTAATTGAGGGGAAAAGTGCAGAGGTTGTCGTTTAATGAGCTCGTACTGTGTTGCTTATTCTCACCAGCTAATGTGGAAAAGAATCACCTCTTGTTTGGCCTGTTGATGATGCTTTCCTTGGATGACCTTTCTTGGAGGAGCCCCAGTGCGTCTGAGAGGAAACCTCCTGAGTGTCATAAAGCATGCACAGTCACAACCTAACCAAGATCTGACTCTATCCAATCAGCGTTCCTCCAGGAGGTCATGTGATCTTGGAATAACTTGGTTGTAACAGTAGCTGCACACCAGCTGACGACGTGACCTAACCCCACTCCCTAAATGTCAGTTCTCACACACTCCTGTGCTACGGAGGCCACAGAGGGACAGTTTTCTAAGGGTCAGTTTTTCTCTGAGCGGAACAGACTCGAGCCAATTAAGCTTCCAGTTTGTGCTCCAGAATGTAAACCACTACGGCAGCCCGGGAAGGTCAGCAGGCCATGAGAGAGCACTCAAAGGGTCATGCGTTAAACACCAGATCCGTCACGTCCAGAGTGAAAGGTCATCCAGGAAGTTGCATCTGCAGCTAACAGGAAGTCAGTGTCCTGCTCTTTTTAATTGCCTGGCCAGCTCTGTAGCTTCTGGGTCATTGGGACAAATGGATCCCTGGAGGGTATAGGTGAGCATCAGTAAACAACATCGTCATCAAGGTGGAACATTTCAGGTGTAAGTGGATAAAATTAAACAAGAACAACAGTGACAAGAGAGAGATGGTTCTTATGAAATCTGAAGGACTGCTGTTTTTGGCCTTCACTGGAACAGGATATTTAATTGGTGTTTGTAGTCATCAGGACCCGTCTGCACGTCCAGCTATTAGCGTTGAAAACGGGCCGTTTGTACTAAAGGGTAAAAAAAAAATCGATTAGCGGTATGCATGAGCCAGGTTGACGCCCTAACAAAATTTTAAATTTAAAGGCGGTAGACCCCACCATTACAGGTGCCAACCATAGACTGTACAAAATATGGATGTAGTACTCATGACGTCACCCATCTGTTCCTGAGCGCTGTTTTGAAGCCACGACGGAGGCGGCCATATTGGAAATGCAGAACTCAACCAGGCAGAGTGTGACGTAAAGAGGCGGAGTTTGAGCCTCTTAGCCAATAGCTATGTGTTCCCGACTGGGAGTCACGTCAGTCATGTCCTTATTTGGGCAAAAACTCGTAATCTTAATATCTTCTGAACCGTCACGTTCTAAAAGAATCCCCCAGATTCTGCAGCCAGAGCCTGTGAAGCCACTGTAATAAGCTCCGCCCTACAGCGTAGCGTCACAAGACGCTGTGTGTCCTTTGGAGTTTCCCTCTACGGCGGCTGTGAATCAAAGGAAACAGGAAGTAAAACCCTGTTTTTTAAACTCTAATAACTAATGAAGAAGAAACTTTTCAGGAAAAAGAGGCCTTGGACACAAAACAGTCAAATACTAACTACATATCACCACAGCATACGGATGTGAGAAACATTCGTACGACGTGTATTTATTTTTTAAAGTTTGACTGCTCCCCCATTCACATGAATGGGGAAGACAGATTTTTTGACCTATACTGCAGCCAGCCACCAGGGGGCAGTCACACTGCTGAAAGCCTCACCACCAGCCACCGGAACCTCTCCTTTGATGCAGATAGAGAGATTAGCTTAGTAGAGCCAAGCTGTTTTTTGAACCAGGCTGTAAACATGTTTATTTCTGCTGCAAAGATCGTCTTTTTTGAAAGGCAGTGTATGTGGTTTCCAGTGTTTCTGCAGCCAGCCTCTAGTGGATTCTCGATGAATTGCAATTTATAACACTTCCGCATGAGCTTCATAGTTTGAGACCGGAGGTTGCCGCTTGGTGCTAACGGCAGGATTGTCGTCGGTGGGCGCCATATTGGAAATGCTGAACTCAACGTAACTTTGTCTGAGTTAGTGTGAGGTAAAGAGGTGGGCCTTTAGCCTTTTCGCTAACTGCTACAGAGCATAGACTGTAAATAAAAATGGACAGCGTTGCTCCGCCTCTTCCCGTTGTACAGTTCTGAAGCCAAAAAATCCCTCTCCTGGGCGCCGCCATTGTTCAGCCAGAGCCTGTGAAGCCACTGTAATAAGCTCCGCCCTACAGCGTGATGTCACAAGACGCTGTGTGTCCTTTGAAGTTTCGTTCCACGGCGGCTGTGAATCAAAGGAAACAGGAAGTAAAACCCCGTTTTTTAAACTCTAATAACTAACGAAGAAGAAACTTTTCAGGAAAAAAGAGGCCTTGAACACAAAACAGTCAAATACTAACTACATATCACCACAGCATACGGATGTGAGAAACATTCGTACAACGTGTATTTATTTTTTAAAGTTTGACTGCTCCCCCATTCAAATGAATGGGGGAGACGGATTTTTTGACCTATATTGCAACCAGCCACCAGGGGGCAGACGCTCTGCTGAAAGCTTCACCACCAGCCACCGGAACCTCTCCCTTGGTGCCGATAGGGAGATTAGCTTCGTAGAGCCAAGCAGTTTTTTGAACCAGGCTGTAAACATGTTTATTAATGCTGCAAAGATCGTCTTCTTTGAATGGGTGTGTATGTGGTTTCCGGTGTTTCTGCAGCCAGCCTCTAGTGGATTCTCGATGAATTGCAGTTTATAACACTTCCGCATGGGCTTCATAGTTTGAGACCGGAGGTTGCCGCTTGGTGCTAACGGCAGGATTGTCGTCAGTGGGCGCCATATTGGAAATGCTGAACTCAACGTAACTTTGTCTGAGTTAGTGTGAGGTAAAGAGGTGGGCCTTTAGCCTTTTCGCTAACTGCTACAGAGCATAGAGTGTAAATAAAAATGGACAGCGTTGCTCCGCCTCTTCCCGTTGTACAGTTCTGAAGCCAAAAAATCCCTCTCCTGGGCGCCGCCATTGTGCAGCCAGAGCCTGTGAAGCCACTGTAATAAGCTCCACCCTACAGCGTGACGTCACAAGATGCTGTGTGTCCTTTGAAGTTTCGTTCTACGGCGGCTGTGAATCAAAGGAAACAGGAAGTAAAACCCCGTTTTTTAAACTCTAATAACTAACGAAAAAGAAACTTTTCAGAAAAAAGAGGCCTTGAACACAAAACAGTCAAATACTAACTACATATCACCACAGCATACGGATGTGAGAAACATTCGTACGACGTGTTTTTATTTTTTAAAGTTTGACTGCTCCCCCATTCAAATGAATGGGGGAGACGGATTTTTTGACCTATACTGCAGCCAGCCACCAGGGGGCAGTCACACTGCTGAAAGCCTCACCACCAGGGCTGTATCCGGCACGCTTGCTACAGAGTACCCGCCTGTCAACAAGTCAGGCATGCCCTTATTTGGGCAAAACTCGTAAGTTTAATATCTTCAAAAGTAACGAGTCGCCCCCCCCTTACAATGCGTGCCAATTTTTTTGTACCAGGCTGTAAACATGTTTACTTCTGCTGTAAAGATCGTCTTCTTTGAATGGGTGTGTATGTGGTTTCCGGTGTTTCTGCAGCCAGCCTCTAGTGGACGCTTGATGAACTGCAGTTTTTAGCACTTTGCGCATGGGCGACCAGAGACCAGAGGTTGCAGCTTGGGAAACACAGAGATACAATCAATTTGTCTGATATATTCCGAATGAATGAACCTCCGCTGGTCAGGTACGTCACATCGTACGTCACCGGAGGATCTACACGCAAATTATTTTAGTGTGAGCGCCTCATGAGACTTAGCTTCCTTTGATTCAAGATTTTGTAATTCTAAGTGGTTTCCATCCCCTCGTCTTTTGCGTTCCTTCATTAATGATGAATAATGGCAACACTGCTCTACAACCGCTCATCATCTCCTGCATCTTTTCTCTCTCTCTCTCCCTTCATCCCGAACCCCTTTGTCATTACCGCCAGCTTCCTCTCCCGCCAGTCATTCATCCACTGACTCCACTAACACCATCCATGCTACTAATGCCAACACCCACGGTAAGCAACCCTCATCCTCGCTACCCTGTGACTCCTTCTCATGCATCCTTCCATCACTCTTTTCATCCTTTTGGTCTTCTTTATGATTCAATACCAAAATAATTGAATAACTAATGTTGAATCGTTGATCAAAGAGTCTTCCCACATAGGGAATAATAACCCCCTGAGAAGTTGTGCCTTGAACGACCTTTCAAGGACCCGTGAAAAAATTGCCGGGAGCTATTTCACTTTTCATGTTCCTCTGAGGAGTAAAAACCTCTATAATTAATTTGTTCGCTCTATTATTCATTATCTACTGGTGAGACGACTCAGCTAATCCTGCTCTGATGAAGTGTTCCACTCAGGAGGACTGGGACTAGATAAATATTATCTATGATTGCATTAAAGAACGACTTCTTCAAATCTTTTCATTAGTCAATTAACCTTCCTGTCGTTCTTGTCCATCTGAGGAGTCGTAACGGGGATGGATGTTCCCGGGGTTTTATGAAAATCAGCTCTTGTTCTTTGATGAGGGTTTACAGCCAGAGATTTTTAATATTAAGCTCAGTTGACAAAGCTAAAGAGTGGATTCAGAGTTCATCCGCGTTGGAACGTTCGCCCCAAGAAGAGGTTTGGGTGTAGCAGCGTTTTGTTCTCCATCTTGTTCTGCTGTATCATTTGATTTGTCATCTCCAGTTCTTCCTCCCATCACTCCATCTCCATCCATCATCCCCACCACTAGCATGCCACTAACCCCAACCCCAACGAGTGCAAGCGCATCCCCCAGCAGCACAACCAGCTCCTCCTCTGGTAAGGTTTCTCTGCTTCGCTGCTTTGTTGTTTGCCACGAGCATCTCTGGACTTCCCATGAAATCGAGACCAATTTGTGGACGTGTTCTTAATTTTTAATCAAATGTTTTAAAGGTGAAACTTCAAAAATACTAAAATGAATGGTTTACACAAAGAAAATCCAGCAAACGTTTCAGTTTGTATTAACGGGAGCCCTAAAAGGACATGAGTGAACACATTGATTTCTCTGTTCTCTTGAGATAACGAGTTCATTTCACTGGTTTTCTCAATACCCCAACTTACTTCTCTTGTATCTCAAGATAACAAGCTTTGTTTCCTCGAGATAACAGGAAATGCTGAAAATAAAATGTATTTAATTATGTTCTTTTAGGGCTTCTGTGCTAAACATAAAAGGAGCACATTTGTACAGATGGTAATCAAGTAACTTCAGGTAGTTTCTTTAATTTTGGGGTTTGGTTTCTTTTTGCCTCAGTAAGGAATAAAAAGACATTTTGCTACAAGACATTTATCTTACAGGTTGAAGATCAAAAACACAAAAAAACAAGCTTTGTTCTCTGGATGAAATTAGATAAATGATTCTCTTATCATGAGAACAATACTTTGAGATCTGGGGATAACAACAGAGAAAATAAAATGTATTTAATTATGTTCTTTTAGGGCTTCAGTAGAAATTCTCTATCACTACTGTGGCTTCTTATTGAAATAACTGGTCAAATATAGCCGCCTACAAATATTTAAGAACAGTAGTTGAAGAGGAAAGTCCGTATCATTTGTTAGTCTCAAACCTTCAACTTCATTCAGGAGCAGCAAGTTGTCTGTTGTCAGATCACCTGTTGAACCTTTATCAACTGATATCAGACTGGGCTTCACGCTGTAAAGAATGTGACCTTATGGATAACACAATAGTGAGTTAGCTAGCTAGTTAGCGGCTACAAACAAGACTTAGCTAACTATGCTAAAAGTGCTTAACAGTAAATTTAAGGGCCACTCTAAGTCAGCCTTCTGCAGAGGTCAGACTACACATTTAAAGCATGATTATGGCCCGATCTGGCAGATGTGGGGTGGCAAGAACATGTCGGCTCCAAAAACCAATCGTTTAATCCCATGCAGTGTCATAATGAACAAAAATCAAGGCCACACCTTCCTGACAGAAAGTCTAGCATTTTAGATTTTTCTTTCTGTCTTCTACCATTTATTTTTTGCCAAACAAAATGACAAAGTGAAAGAGGAATGATGAAGTTATTGCTTAAACTTCATAGAGCTCTGGCAACAACTTCTACTACCTTTATAATTTATTGTGAAGGGGCGACCACGACACACTGAGGAAGAGAAATGTAGGCGAGAAACAGCAGATGAAATCTAGCAGCCTGGTGGCTAGCTGCTGTTAGCATCACCAGGTGTCTTTGAGCTCAGCCTCTCTTCCTTCCAACTATCTTGATTGCCTAGTCTGGCTCAAGGACCAGACAAAGAAATCATGTAGTCCAACCTCGACTTGGTTTTAGCTTGAGGTTAATCTCCAAACCCATCTGCTCACATCTGACAGTACCTAAGTCTTTGAGGGCGATAGCTAACTTTTTGGGGTTCTGATATCGCCAAAAGTGGCCGATAAAGGACTTATGGTGATGACTTTCTTATCTATGCATTGTTGTTATTTCAAATCCAACAAAAAACTTGAGAAGAGAGATAGAGTTGAGATATCTGAGAGAGGATTGTTAGCTGTAGTTGGTTTCAGATGTTCCACATGGACTGTTTTCCCATCTGCCGCCAATATGAGCTGAAACATTAGCCGACAATTCTGCCACAAATTGTAAATATTAGGTCAACCAGATTAGCTTTGATTGACTGTCAAACTAAGCGTAACAAAAACAGATACTTCTACATTAAACCAAACTCAAACTTTGAATCCAAGATGCTCTTGGCAAACCCGGCTTGTGGACCAAATTTCAAACATGCTTCTCTTGATCCACGTTCCATTTTGGCTCCGGATCAAGAAAGACTTTTGAGATCAGTTGGTTCTGTAACCAAAACAGGCTTGTCCCGTTTAACAGTGTGGTTTTATGCTTTACGTTGATGACATGCTGACTTATTGTGCTGATCAGTTATGCCTGCCACTACCATCACCGTCACCACCAGTGCTGCTACCGCTGCATTCTCTGCCTCTAACATCGCTTCAGGCATCATTGCACCACATGGTAAGGTAGCTAACCGGACCTGGATGTCACCTTCTTGTTGTGTTGATGCATGTGTTTGATAACCTGACTGTTTACTCCCCCTTAGCCCAACAGACAACAAGCAGCACAGCAACTGCTTCATCTGCTACCACTAACCTCCCAGCTACTAACCCTGCAGCACATGGTAAGAGCAACATCACCAAAGTGAAGCCTTGGTTTGAACTTCAAATACAATCCTTGACATAAATGACCTATTTTACCTTGTAGTGACCTCTCTTTAATCATAAAGTGCAATCATCTCTTCTTACTCTCCTTTCTTATTCTGTCATGAACAGTTCCAGGAACAACTCCTCCTCCTCTGCTGCTGTTAGGAACTACTAACCAACCAACCACTAACATAGCTGTAGCTGCTCCTTCCTCTTCCTCTAGGGGTAAGATACTCGTTTGTAGGTTGGTGCCCAATTCAGTTATTTCCTCTTTGGTCTTCCATCTTGTTCTCTCATTTAGGGAAAAATCTTGCAGAACTTTGGAGTGGGTTTGTTCTTATTTAGGTATTGATTGAGTTTGGAGTGTATGCTGTGATCTTTTAACCATGAGACTTAAACCAAGATCATCCTCTAGTGGCTTTTTGTGTTGTCTCTCTGATTTCTTAAAACTGCCTTCAAGTTCATACGGCCAATTTCCACCAGATCTGTGTCCGGACCATCTTGTATAGGTTTCTATTCTACTCAATGTGTTAACTTCCACTGGATCTGCTATGTTGCGTTCCGGCTGCGTCTCTGATCCTGCAGGTCAGAGCCCTCTGGGTCAGAAAAGCAAGACATTTGGATTGGATTTAAAAATCTTTATCGTCCCCAAGGGGCAATTTGGTTTGCAACAGTAGTCTCAACACACATCATATACACACAAGCAATACACATAATAACAAACATAAGTTCACACATTAATTTAGATACATATCTACATAACTCCTGAGGATGACATCATGTTTTCTGCATTTGAGACCAAAGGTACCACAATCCTATGTGGAATGGCAACACTCAGACCCAACAGCTGAGGGCACAAATGATCTGAGACATCTGTTAGATCTGGCCCTCCTAGTGTAAGTGAACCTCCTCCCTGTAGGCAAGAGTCTAAACTCTGAATAAAGGGGGTGGTAAGGGTCTTCAAGGATGGCCAAGATCATTAAGATTAGTGCCTCTATCTCACTTTGTTTTGTATAGACTTCTATTTGTTGCCGGATGCCGGAGCACGACGCATCAATCTCAACAGAGCAGATGGAGCGGGACAGGAAGTCAGGTTTCACCAAAACAAAATGAAAACATCCGGTTAATTTTCAGAATAAAACACTCTGTGTTATCACCAGATCGTATTTCACTTAACTACAACAACAAACCAAAGTCATGATGAGCGGAGCCAGGACAGCTGGAGTCAACAGGTCAGAGGTTTTCAGAGGACCAGAAAGACAACATGGATGAGGAGAGGAGGAGGAGGAGGAGAATCCTTGATTCAGTGATTACAGTGGGAAAACCTCGGTCACATGACTCCAGCTGTCTGGTGGTCCTGCTGCGTACGGACACGAATCTGGTGGAAGAGTGTTGTTAGTTTAGGAATGATTAGCAGCTTGGCCTGTCTGGTGTAGTTTCCTTTCGTATGTTACATACAGTAAATCCTTTCTTTCTTATTTGTGTAGTTACTCCTCCTTTAGTTGGGTCTTTTCTCTGATTACCAAAGAAAGAAAGTTTATTTCCAATCAAGGAATTCTTGAACTGACATTTGTGGTGACTAGATGAAATTTGGGGTTGTTGATCTAAAGCAAAAGCGTCCGTCTCTTCTTATCTGCATCATTAAGTATTGCTGTTTGAACTGTAACCATAACTTTATTATCTGTAACCTGCTTTTTCACCAAAATGACGTCTGGTCTGACAACAGCAAAGAACTCTTCAACCAAAGCGTCTTCCAGTGCCGCTCCTGCTGCTGTTCTTACTCTCCAGAGGCAGGAACCCCACTCTTCCAAGTCCAGGCCTCACTCCAGGAAACTGAGGCTCCGTAGGTCCCTTCCATCAAATCCTCCAATCAAATCCCCAAGACTCCCAGATCTGGCATCACAACCCAGAGAACCCAGAGTACTAGCTCAAGATCCAGTTCGCCCCGACCCCTATAACCCCAGACCTCCAGCCTTCTTTTACAGGCCGCAAAGGCGTCGCAGCACAAAGACCTCCCTCGGGTACATCTCCACCCCTCTGATCAGGAAAGGTAGGAAGAGGCTGACCACTTCAAGGCGTCCAGATGCAACCAGTTCACCACCCAGACCGGTGGTTTACCTCACGAAACCAGCAACACAGACAACTCAACTCAAATCCACAACAGGTGCACCAGATTTAAGAAATGCAATGCACACTTTGAGGTATGCTGAACCTACAACACCACCAGACTTTTTGCACACATCGAACCCCAACAAGGACTTTCCTACAACTACTCAAGACGCCAAACTCCAAACTCTTATGTCCCGGGAATCATCTCTTTTGCAACGTAGAGATGATTCAGTAGATTCAAGGGAATCCTCCTCATCCTCATCACCATCGTCGGCACTTAGCAACAGAAAGAAGAAACCTTTCCAGCCTCTGCAGAGCACGGGAGGTGGAGTGAACCAAACAGCTGCCTCCGGTAACTCTTCAGATTCTTTGGAGGGACTAAGCGACGAGTACTCATCAGGGTACGAGCCGTTTATGTTTGAGTTAACCGAGGAGGGCGGCTCTTTCAGCTTGTATGAGTTTGATGCTGCCCTCTCCTTGGACAAAGAGAGGGCGTCAGACTCTAACGCTGCTCTCCCTCCCTTGATACCTGCTTCTGAAGGAGAGGGCGAAAAGACAGCACAGTTACATTTCCACAATAACTCAGAGCTCCCTCCGGATCATGTTGTGAAAGGCAGCAACCTCTCTATGACACACTTGGAAGATGGATTGATGTCAGAAACTTCTGCTTCCCGCAACGAGTCTCACGTTACCGTTTCTCAGACTCTGACTGGAGATCAAACCCACCACAGGACTCCGAATAATACCACCTCAAGGAGACAAAAGCAAGAGGAAAATTCCCACACACATGCTGTCCCTCCAAAAATGGAAACCTGGACCTCTCGGCCAACTCCGTCTCTGCTTTTATCCTCCCTTTCATCCCTTCTCTTTGTACAGCCAACACCTTCTTTGCCTGTAGTACAGCTAAGCTCCCCAGCTGTCTCAGCAGAAAAGATTTCCCCCAAACAGAACCTTTCTTTTACATCACCACAGAAGGAAGACGTTTCCTCACTTTCTTCCTCCTCTACCCACCAGCCTCTTATCCCCTTATTCCCTTCTCTTCCCACTCTGTCAGTAGCATCTCTCTTTTACCACTCTCATCCCATCTCTCTGCATCTATCTGCTTCATCATCTCCCTCCTATGTTGCTTTACAAATTTCATCCTCCAGACATCCCTCCCTCCATCGTCCATCCTCGTCCCTGCAGCCCGAACGAAGGCCTTCGAAAACAGTCCGTGTTACTGAGTCTGCTCACACTCAGGAGTCAGATAAAGCCAGCAGGAACTTTCAGCCTTTTGTTCTGACATCTCTGCCTCCGTCCTCAAACCTTCAAAAGGACTTTGAGGTGTCAAGGGTTGACGCATCATCCTCGTTGTCACTTCCTGTCTCTCTCTCTAAAGCCCCAGCTGAATCTCAGATGCCTGTTGTTGACGGTGCACTGTTGCTTTCTGCCGAAGAGCCCCCTCACAATATGACAGAGACATCTTTAACAAACCCGTTACCTCACCCTGAGACTGATCAGCTTCTTGCTGCCCAATCAGGTCAGTTTGTCCACTCAGCATTCAGTCAAATCGAGCCAACTTCCTCTGCATCATTCACACCAGATTTACCGCCTCAAACAGAGACAGATCCGTTGCAGTCGGAGTTGCTTGACCTCGAGTTGGGTTCATCCGTGGTTTTGTGGCCTTCCTCTCATCCAGCCGGTCCGTCAGTTAGTCAGTTCTTGGTTAATTCTGACCAGAGAGATTTAGGAAACACTGATACTCTGCCAGATGACTTTGAAATTGGCTTTACGTCTCTGGCAACAGCTGGCACTCCAGCCTCTGAAGGCCTCCTCCGGGCTTTAAAAGATGGAACCCAGCGTTCTCACTCTGCTTCTTTATCTGCCAGTCCTTCTTCTTCAAATCCCTTCCTGTCAACTCAGCGCCCCCTTCCCCATCACGCTGACAACATCCTGCAAGTTGCCAGGGCGACTGAACAGATGTTAGGAGAGGAAGCTGCGATGCCTCCCTCATCATCATCCTCCTCCCCTAATCCTTCAGCTGAGCACTCCCCTCTCTTAGCTGAAACATCTTTATCAATTTCACAAGACAGACATAATTCCAGCTTGACCTTTAACAGGGATCCACAGAGACTGCAGCAAACACTCTCTCATTTGCAAAGCAATAACCGATTGGTCACAAACATCCCCGTTGTTCCCCGCAATAACTCGAGGGGCTCACTGGGACTCCTCAGGCATGATGATGCGTTTAATCACCCCACTTCACCTTTCTCAAATCGCTCTGCCATGGCAACATCCCAGATGCTGGGCCCAAGTGAAAACCTCGGCCCCACAACCCCCGTGCACGCTTTTCACACGACACAAATGAACATTGAACACCCCCACCGTCTGTTTTTGGACGTAAGCGATGACCCAAACAAGAGAGAGATGCAAAGTGCAGAGCTGCAGCAGCAATCATCCCACGTTGTTCCTCTTCCCTCCCTCCTCTTCCCTCTCTCACCTTCCAGTTTGCCGTCTTTTTCTCTTCCAACAACATCCACACCACCTTTTCCCTCTCCAAAACTCTCTCCCATCCATCCTGTGACCCCTCCCTCCATGACTGTCTCCTCTGTTCCCCTCTCATCCCTCAATGTCCCTTCTCTCGCCTCCCTCCGCCCAAGCTGGGTGGCATTGCCAGCGGGGCCTGCCAGCATTGAAGAGGTAGAAATTGGCTCCTCGTCGTCCATTTGGCCGACTGCTGGATTCCACCAGCCCACAGAAACCCAAACCCCAATGGACGAGCATTTACAGGCCTTCCAGAGATCCTCCGCAGACTCTGACAGCCAGTCGGCGGAGGCAATCCAGCAGCCGCTACCTCACGACGAAACCTCCACGCTCCCGAATGACAAATTGAAATCCAACCACTCGCAACCTCCTCTTTCTGTCGGGGAGTTTGATGAAGATCAGATTATATCACAGCTGGCGAACGACTCACAAACAGCCAATACTTCCAGGTTTGTGGGTGGTCCAGTTGCGTCGCCTGAGGCAGATCAGACACAGTTGCACGTCTCTGGTTCATTTGACCCTGCAGACGTCGTTCCAAAAATACACACTGCAGATGAACATGTGTCGTCTGCTGAGCTTGTTTCTGCAGACAATAAAACTCAGGATATGATTGTAAATGTTCCAACAAGCCATCAGCTCGATGACAAACCAGAAGCTGCCCTGAGCTCTGAATCATTTCCTGTTAATATACAAACTACCTTTCCAACTTCCAAACCCAGTTATCGTCCTAGCTCTGCGGTTTCTGAACATCCCACTGGTGCTCCAGTTATTTCAAACCCCCTGCTCACTTCTGCCCTCAATACCCCGCCTGCCATTCCTGTGTTAAGACCCCCTATTGACTCCTCTATCGATGCCCTGAGTCAAGACTTCATTTCAGGGCATGGGGAGCTCTCACCTCCTGGGAGTGATAATGACGCTGCAGACTCAAATTATACCTCCAATTCAAAAGCAAGCACAATTTCAACGCCAAGAGACTCGTCTTCAATGCAGAACATGACAAACGGCAAAGGGAGTGAAAATGGTACAGCTCTGTTTGAAAATGGAAGATTGGAAGAATCCCATGGGAGCATGATGGACAGTCAACAAGGGTCAAATTTAACCGATTCAAAGCCTGCCTTGAATTTAAGTCCAAGTGTGTCAAAACACAGTAGGAACCAGAGCTCGGTATTTATGAACGGGGCTTTAAATTCAGACCAAAATTACAGTGATGTCCGACCTTCCCCTACGCCAGCTGTGGTTATCAATCCTCACCATTTTATCACCACAAAGAACTCTCCACTCAAAGCGCTCAGTACGGCCGCCAGCAGCAGCAGCAGCAGCAGCAGCAGCCTGAAAAAGGCCACAGTGCACCCCCTACCTGGATCCCCACATGTGGATTTAGCAGCCGGGCTCGAGCTGCCATGCCAATGTAAACAACGCTTTCATTTTACATGTCTGTGTGGACTATCATCGGGGAACAGTATGTCACGCAGTAACCACAAAACGGTAGATGTAGAGGATGTAAAAAAACAATCATCTGTAATGAGAGTGGCATGCTCTGTCAGAGAATGATCAAAGTAGGCTGTATGAAGTCTTAAAGTTTAGAGGTTCACTTAAGCTTTACGTATGAACTGCATGGTTGAAAGTCAGTGGACACCAATTCCTGGAATTTACCTCATATCTTGGGCTCTTCCATTTGTCCTGGTTTGGGCTACAAAAATCTGTCCATCCATCCATCCATCAATCCGTCCCACTAATCCTGTTCAGGGCAACAGGGAGCTGTAGTTGTCCCTAGTTGTCATTGGGTAGAGGTGAGGTACAACCTGAATAAGTTGCCTGCCAATCACAGGGCTCATTTGGATGAATGCTCTTCCAAATTTGGCTCAAACACTTGGCACACTTCATACTAGCTTTGGTTGCAAGTAGCTGCTTTTGATAGATTGTTGTTGCAACATCTGCTTCATTTTCTTGTCAGCTAACCATGCAGAGTGTTTGACCTGCAAACGTCACACGCCAAAACTCCTACCCAAGATTTTCAGGATGTGACCTAAAGAATAAGATTGAGAACACAAACAGCTGCGTTTGGCTTCCTCCAAAGAGTCAGCCTTAGAGATAGGGTGAGGTGCTCGGACATCCAGTGGGAGGTTTGAGCGGTGACTCCTTTGAAACAAAAGAAGACAGTTGAGGAGGTTCAGGGACTTCATACGGGCGTTTCCCTTTGCAGACTTTGGGGTAGAACCAAACGGCAACCTCTGGTCTTAAAATATGAAGCCCATTGGCATTTCTAGCCCATTTTTGGGGGTGCTGCAGCACCTCTAAATTGAATCCTAGCACCCCTAAAATTTTTACTGTATGTCCTCTTTAACAACCTAGAAAAGTTTCAAAACCAGACAGTACTTGGTTGAAACGTAATATTTTAACAGCAGCTCCACCATGTTTTACATGTTGTGCATTTCAAATGAAAGTCCAAAAAATAACTCCAATGTCAATTTTCTGTATTTTTGGTCCTCACTATAGGGGGCTGGTTTACTCCAGAAACATACATACTGTTTATGTTTATGTTGAGGAGCTGCTGTATCAACATGAGTTGTCTTTCCCCAGAAATTAGAGTTACCATATGTTTCTTATATAATTCCAATCCATTTCTCCTTTAAATTACCTTTTATCAGATTTGATGTTTTAGTCACAGACTTTCCAAAAAAAGTGTAATACTTTTCTTTCACAAATGTGGGAATGAAATTGCATTAAAATGTACAAAGCAGTGAAATGTATCTTGCACCCCTAAACATCTGATCCTAGAACCGCCCCCTGATGAAAACCCACGCGGTTGTGTTAAAAACTGCCCATTTAAGGACATGGCTGACTTGACTGACAGATGGTCACCCTGTAGCTGTTAGCAAAGAGGCTAAAGGCCCACCTCTTTACCTCACAGTAGCTCGACAGACGTTAGGTTGCGTTCAGCATTTACAATATGGCACCCGCCTAAGATTGGCTTGGGTGACAGATACAGGCTGTTTTTGAAGCCGCCTACTATACTAGCAGTACGTACTGATTCGGCCAAAATTCAGTATGTAGCAAGCAGTATGTGAAAAAGAGCAAAATCTGCAGGATGCCAAAACTCCCCGGATGTCGTACTGATTCGGGAAAATTTCTCAGTATGCATCGGACCAGTCTGCCTCATGTACTGTTTCCCATAATGCACGGCTCTCATCCCACTTTTTCTTTTTTCTTCTTTTTTGACGGGTGCAGTGAAAATTATTAAATCACATATAAACCACTTCCTAACTTTTTAAATCATAAGTGATGCTGACGAAGGAGTTTCTCTATCAGCTTGGTCGTTGTTTACTTCCGCTTTCTGAATCCGGAAATCCAGTGACATCTGGCCCAGCATCCTGCAGACCAGATCCAACAGAACAGTCAGAGTACAGACTACCTTCAAACACAGTATGTAGCGAAAACAGCCACAGCCTATGGGTAGAACAGAGCACTCTGGGGCGCTGGTGGCCTAGCGGTCTAAGCGCCCCACATACAGAGGCTACAGTCCTTGTCGCAGGGGTCGCCGGTTTGATTCCCGGCCGGTCGACCGTTTCCTGCATGTCTTCCCCCGCTCACTACTCCCCACATTCCCTGTCTCTCTTCAGCTGCCCTATAAAATAAAGGCAAAAAGGCCAAAAATATAACTTAAAAAAAAAAAAGAACAGAGCACTCTGGAGGGTTTATATATACCGTCTGGCCTGGGAATGCCTCAGAATTCCCAAGGTGGAGTTTCTGGAGAGAGGGATGTCTGGGTTGACTTGCTGCCATGACCTTACCCCTGATAAATGGAAGATAATGGATGGATGGTTGGATGGATGGATATTCAACTCACTTCCCCTTGTTCCTTTCATTAACAATTCATCTTACAGTGAAGGACCCAAGATGTCAGTCCACCTTTCACAGAAAGAGTTGACACAGCATTTTTGGCCTGAATGTGAGTTTCAAACATTGATGCACTCAGATAGGAACATGGATAAAAACTTGGTGATGGTTTTCAGAGTTTGGCGTGAAGTAACCGAACAGTCTGCCCTTAAAGGTGACATATCACGCCTTTTTCCTCAATATATATTGGTCTAAGAGGTCCCCAAAACATGTCTTTAAAGTTTATGCTCAAAAAAACACTTTGAAATCAGATTTTGGTCTGCCTGAAAAAACCCTCTTCTTCAGTCCTCCTCAGAACACTCTGTTTTCTCTCTGACCACGCCCCCTCAGGAAGTGGGTGTGTCCTCGGCTCTCCAGCACGTTGATCTAATGTTTACATGTTGGCTGAATATACACGGCTGCTCAGAGATCACGTTACTTCAACCCTCTGAATCTGATCCTGAATCTGATCCTGACGGAGAGGCGCCTGCAGCAGGACCTTTCTGAAGGATTGGTCATAGATTTAGTGTTTCTTGTTGTTTCATTTGTCAGTATGTCGACGTGTGTCTTGGTACACAGCTACAGCTATGAACATGTAGCTATGTGGCTATGCTAACTAGCGCTAGCACTTATCCTTGATAAATAAAAATCCTCCACTAGATCTTCAAATCTGCAGACGTGGGGAGTAAAACCAACCTCTACCAGAAAGGCAGCGGGACCTTTTCTGAAGGATTGGTCACAGATTTAGTGTTTCTTGTTGTTTTATTTGTCAGTATGTCGACGTGTGTCTTGGTACACAGCTACAGCTACAGCTATGAACATGTAGCTATGTGGCTATGCTAACTAGTGCACTAGCACTTATCCATGATCAAATAAAAATCATCCACTAGATCTTCAAATCTGCAGACGTGGGGAGTAAAACTGACCTTTGTGTTTATTAAGACAGCCTACAACTAGCATGCCTCCCTCCTAAGCTCCTTGTTAGCACACATGTGTGCAGGTAATGAAAAACAGAGGAGGGGTTGAGTTGCATTTTATACAGTCTATGGGCTGAACAAGCTCTGAGCTCTGACTTCCTGTTACAGACCGGATGGCGTTGTGACGTATGAAAAACACTGAAAACTGAAACGGCTGGTTTCAGCACACATTTACAGAAAGGTGGAGAAATCAGAACAGGGACAGAATGGATTCTTTTCATTCTCGGGGGGTTTGTAGACAGGGACACAGATTTCAGGTAGAGAACCATTAAAAAGTCCAATTTGCATGATATGTCACCTTTAAATCAACCTCATCCAACACTTCATGGATGAACTGGAAGCCCACGATGATCCAAAGCAGTAACACTCAGGTGTCCACAGACTTTCAGCCTTGTGTGTGAAATCTGATTCATATCTTATGATTGATTTAACAGATAATGCCACTTTTAATCTGAAAACACGAGATTTTAAGACTGAATACACGACGAGATTACCTGTGATGGTGGTTGGGATTGGTTATGTAGTATCAGAATTGATGTTTCATCTGTTATTAGACTGTAGTGGTAGAAATAAATGGATGTAAATGCATCAGAACGGTGAACTGGTGGGATTCCTGGAGGTGTAAGGTGGTGATCAGACACTGAGTCTAGTCGTCTCTTTAGATGGTAGCGTTTGACTCGTACTTGTAGTTTCAATCAGATGTTTTTGGTGCATTTTGTTCTCCAATCATCACGTTAACATTTCACTCTACTCGTTCTCTTTTATGCTCTGGAGCTATATTTATCTCTTTATTCCCTTCTGTGGTTTTTAAGTTGATCCAGCTTCTTGGTAGAGATGTCCTGCTGAGCTGCCGGAGTAAATAATTCATACCTCATGTTTTCCACTCCGCTCTCTGAAACTCTGAGAGATATTTAAGTTAAAAATCCCTCAGCCAGCAGCATCTCCCACCAGACCGTCTGCTGACCATTCAGCAGCGTTTACTAACGTCTGCCGGTACCGGAGCGACACCTAGGGGCCGGCGTGAAGCGTAGCAGGAGAGCAGGGAGCCATGAGGAGGCCTCATCACAGAGGTTTACATTAAAGAGGAATTATGACTTTTTGAGGACAAAATCAGAAAAATAAAGGATTAAAATCAGAAAATGTATCATTTTAAGAAGAGTTGCATGATTTTTTTTTTGTTTTTTAATTGAATTTGTGAAAATTATCACATATTTAAATCAATGCAACTTTTTTGTGACTTCTTTTAAAACTTAGGACAAATGACTCCAAGGAAGAGAGGACACACAACATAATGTCACCATTTAACCCACTCAATATATTTCAAATGATAAGAACAGGCCACAACACACAGGAAACAAGGCCCCTCCAAAAACAAGGGATACTAAATATTTCAGGGTACTTATATTTTCTGTATTTCATTCTTTCATTCTTTCATTCCTTCTTTCCTGCTGTCCTTCCTACTTTCTTTCTTTCTTTCTTTTCTTTCTTTCTTTTCTTTCTTTCTTTCTTTCTTTTCCTCTTCTTTCATTGTTT